>NC_054386.1:36033878-36333878 GCF_017654675.1 Xenopus laevis | reverse complement strand
AGGGAGAGATGACATGGCATTCTCTGTTGACTGGACTGGATTTTCAGGTATAGGTGGCACTGGAAGCAAAACTGTCAGCCAGATTCTTGTCTCCTCGTTCTTTTGTATGCTTCACCCCCTTAGAAGGATGTCCATGCACCTTTTGTGCTGCATTTTGTGTAGTTTTCTCTAGGGAAAGGAAAGAAGAAATTATAAAAATAAAGGTGGGTCATTCCTTACCAACTTCCCTAGACAAGTAGACTAGTTTCTTTGAAGGACAAGCAAGTAAAACATACTTGTTCTTAAAACAAATGTGTTCTTTAGAACAAACAGGGCCAACCAGGAAATTAATAATACTCCATAGCTCATCCAGGGTTGGACTGGGCCAGCAGGACACCGGTAAAAAACCCAGTGGGCCCCAGCTCTTCTGGGCCCCGCTGACCCAGACTGTGGGGGTGGGGGCCCTGATGTGGCAACCCTGGGGGCCCAGACCCCCCATTCCAACACTGAGCTCATCTACCCCTGCTCACTAGGTGGTAGTTTCTGTGAGGGGGACTACCATACTGCAGACCCCCGCAACAGGGGCACCCATGTGGTCACAGGGTCTGCTTTATGATAGTTATGCCATAGTTGCCAGTCCATTATGCAAGGAGGTTATCTGTGTACTTGTACCTCCAATGACCAAGCATGAAATAGCTTCACATTCCCTCTTTGCCCTATTTAGCTCAATAAATAACAAAAACCATGATTAAAAAAGGCAAAACGTATCAGCATAAGCCCTTTTTATTGTACTCATGTTGAACAAGGTGGGATATATTGTCCCATTAAGTAAGGACTTAAAGACCAGCTGATTCTGTATTAGTAAAGTCTGGTGGTTACACTGGCTAGGTTACTGTACAGTACAGGTAGGCATTTTATTCATAGTGCTTGAGATCGCTGTGACTGCATTAATGTATTTACTATGAAAAGTACAGAACAAAATGCAGAAAGACCCATGTTTATGGGATACAAGCCCTCATACTTTATACTGTATAACTTTTGTCTTTGATCTGTCCAACTGTTTTTCAGTGCATTCTGCATTTTAAAATATAAAAAATGCCCATGCCTTGTATTATGATTGTATCATCGTATGGACAAGCAACTCTTTGCTTAAATCAGTTATAAGTACTGAACCTAAGCCGGGAATTCAAACTCGCAGCTTTTTGCCAGTTGTGAGTTCCATTCTGACCTGAGCTACAGCTGTTATACCTGCAGTTGTGAATTACATGTGAGTGTACATATTGTCCCTGTAAGTAGTTCTATTCTTCATACAGACAGTCATCCAGCACTTGAGTGATAGGAGCTTACTTTTGAGGGGTGCACGCCAAACGATGTGTTCACCTTCACATCTTGTTAGACGAAATCCAATAGTAATTCGCAGCACTCCCAGATATTAATAAAACCGCCTTTATTGCACTTTACATTTGGCACAGCAATGTTTTGAACCTCCTGGTCCTTTTTCAAGCTGACAAAGTTCTTTTTCAAGCTGTCCGAAATATTGCTGTGCCAAATGTAAAGTGCAATAAAGTCGGTTTTAATATCTGGGAGTGCTGCGAATTACTATTAGTAGTTCTATTCTTCCCATAGTGGGTTGCCTGACTTAGAGTCAGGTTGGCCCGCCAGTATACTGGAATTAAGCCCAGAGTGCCATGGTTCTGGTTTGGCCACATAGTTTAACTTTTCTCCACCAGGGTGTGCTGCTAGCTACCTAAGCCCCTGATACCATAAGTGCAGTGGCAGTTCTTTCAACCCAACCCCATTCTGTTCCTACAAAAAAGCACTGACTGCCACCAATACATGTTGTGTGCTAGTGGACCGCTGGACCAACAATCAGCTGGAATTCTAAAAAAAAAACCTGCATGGTGGATGAATACCATGAGCAAAAATGGACTCCTGTGCAACCGACAGCAACCAATTGGATTCTTTGATACAGTGCCACACAAAAGGTTACTGGTTAAATTAAGGAATGTTGGCCTGGAACATAGTATTTGTACCTGGATAGAGAACTGGCTAAAAGATAGACTACAAAGAGTGGTGGTAAATAGAACATTTTCTAATTGGACCAGTGTTGTTAGTGGAGTACCGCAGGGCTCTGTACTAGGTCCCTTGCTTTTCAACTTGTTAATTAATGACCTGGAGGTGGGCATTGAAAGTATTATTTCTATTTTTGCAGATGATACTAAATTGTGCAGAGCTATAGGTTCCATGCAGAATGCTGCCACTTTGCAGAGTTATTTGTCTAAATTGGAAAACTGGGCAGCAAAATGGAAAATGAGATTCAATGTTGATAAATGCAAGGTTATGCACTTTGGCAAAAATAATATAAATGCAAGTTATACACTAAATTGCAGTGTGTTGGGAGTTTGCTTAAATGAGAAGGATCTAGGGGTTTTTGTAGATAACAAGTTGTCTAAATCTGGGCAGAGTCATTCTGTTGCTACTAAAGCAAATAAAGTTCTGTCTTGCATAAAAAAGGGCATTAACTCATTAACTCAAGGGATGAAAACATGATTATTCCTCTTTATAGGTCCCTGGTAAGGCCTCATCTGGAGTATGCAGTGCAGTGTTGGACTCCATGAGCTGAAGAGAGTACAGAGACGTGCAACTAAATTGGTTGGAGGGATGGAGGACTTAAATTATGAGGGTAGACCAGAGCCGGGCCAACCCAGCCAGGCGCCCTAGGCAACCTGGCTGGGCACGGCGCCGGCTGATTGCACGCTTGAGTGCGCATGCACGAAACTGCGCTCGAATGCGTAAGCGCGAAACTGCGCTCGGTATATAGAATTTTAGGGGTGTGTGTATGGATGCTGAGTTTTCATTTGGAGGGGTTGAACTTGATAGACTTTGTCTTTTTTCAACCCAATTTAACTATGTAACTATGTAACTATGCTATCAAACAGCAGTTCTATAAATGCTATAAATACTACCAACTGGCAGGTTGTTGTGGGTTACTAGAACTGGAGCCAGTAGTCATTATTATACTCCCACTTGTACCTTGCTTTAGTGGTTCCTTCTTTGGTTTGTCAGTAGTCGCTAGAGAATTAGCCTTTGCTTGAATCTTCTTTTCAGAGGAAGACTTATTTTACAGTTTGTCAACTTTAGACTCCTCTTTTCTTTTTGGAGGCTTAGTGGTTGCTATTGTGAAAAAGACATTTACTGGTCTAGGGGTAATCTTTACAGTTCCCTCTTTGATCTTCACCAAGTTCTTCTCCTTTTGTTTTGCATTTCTCTTCTGTGACTGTATCCTTCTGCGGTCTGGTGAGACAGTTGGCACCGGCAATTTTACTTTTGGAAAGGCTAAAGAGACAATTGAACAGCTATCAATATCTTCAGAGAGAAACTGACAACCACAGATGGAATTTTATTGGAAGATATTGGAAGAATATGTTAAAGCAAACTTGTCTAATAGGCCACGGTTTGTCATTTCTAGCACTCTTGAATTGTCCCTGTAAAAGTTGACGTATAGGAGCTGCTATCAGTGTTGGACTTGGTTCCCTAGGCACCACTAGAGAATATGATGTCCTGGGCCCACTCTCACAACAATTAGATGTAGACTAAATGTAAAAGTTGTCATATGGTGGAAATAAGACAGGGCTGCTGGACATTATCCTTGGCTAAGGGCCACTGGGAGATCCTCTGAATCTCTCGCAGGTCAGTCTCCACCAGTGCTCTATACCCATCCATGCCCTCCCTCAATCACATGAGTGGAAGTGGTGGTGACATTTTCGGGCTGAAAATACACACACACACACATATATATACTGTATAGGGTGTATGGCTAAGGAGTATCAGGGTATAGCTTGGTATAGTTTGATATACATTTAAATAGATGAACAGGTTGGTAAGTTCTGCTAGACCATGGTTCCCAGACATTTAAATGTCCAACATTTGGTTGGTGACCCCTTTATATCAAAAATAGGTTCTAGATAGTTGTTTCTGCATTGGCCATTCAGTGATGGCCCCATCAAAACTCATGGGCTCCCATCCCGAAAGAACTAAAGTATTCAGCCCTCTGCCTGACCAGGTCCATGCCAACTAATGTTTAAAAATAAAAAAAGCTTATCTAAATGAATCAAACCCTGTCCCCTCAATCTTCACAGTCCATGCTTAATGCCGGGCAAAAAGTCCCCAAAACCACATGGACCCTGTCCAATCTCAGCTAGGTTGTACCCCTTTTACAGAGTATAAATTTTACCTGTCGATTTTCAGAGTTGTTAGAAACCCACTTTGTCTCAGAGGGCTCATACGATTTAAAATATATAACATTACAACATATTGGTTTCTCAAGCTCTGGCAGTAAGGGACCCCCCTACAGTTGTACCACATGTACCCCCTAATGGCTGCCCTGTACACTTTTATATTTCTATGTTAATGAGGGACACGGGCTGTATGTATTAATTGTTCTGTGTACCTAATTTTTCTGCTCACTCCAATGATGTCTTTTTATGCCTATGCTATGGGTGGGAGAGGGGAATGTACTTTTGGTCAGCCTCCAATCTATGTCGCGCTATGAAGTCTTGTTTGAAAAAAGAATGGTTCTGTTTCCATGGTTACATGTTTTTCCACTTCTTTTTCTTTTAGATACTATCTTTTTGCCTAATGGAATGTGTAATAAGCTTGAGACAGAATGTGTATACTGTATATCCCGGGGACTCTCCCACCACAAATAAACATTCTTATGAGTCCAGGGAGTTGCTGAAGACTGTTTGCTTGAATTCCACATTAACTTTTTCTAGTAAAAGCAAGAAGAGAGTAGAACCATAAATTCAGACTGTATAGCATCAAAAAAGCACCCAGAGCATAGAGCGTGTTTACTTATTTACCCATAATGCGACTTTCTTTTCCCTTAAACAAGTACAGAAGACAGCAAGTGTGACGGAATAACCCCACCAGTAGACATGCCTCAGTAAAATGGATCTTCTCCAGCTGAAGCCACTCAGGGATGAAAATTAGTCAATTTCCAAAATATGGTCCCTACACTAAGACTGTAGGTGTTGCCTGCCTTTTTGTTCAAAATATGTAAGCTCACGCTCCACATCAAGGCCCCTCATTGTACGTGAGCCAACACTATTTGTGAGCATTCTAAGATTGTAGTGCATTTAAAATCAAGTCCCCCCAGCAACCAATGTGACTGAGTAATAAGACCATGGGGCACTTCCCCTTAGCTAAGGAGCTATAGTGGGAGAAAGCAGGAAGCGTTTAAGCTCCAGCCAACAAACATACACCTGTGAATAATTACCTTCCTACACTATATTTTAGCATTTTGATTTTGTAGTGCATTTAAAATCAAGTCCCCCAGTAGACAATGTGACCATGGTTCACTTCCCCTTAACACAGGGGCTATAGAGAAAAAGTAAGGAGCTTTTTAGCCCCAGCCAATTAACATACATCTATAACTAATTCCCTGTTTTAAAGGCTGAATGGCAGCTATAGGCTGTTTCTCACAGAGCTCCTGAGCTAAGGGTAAGTGCGAAATGGTCTTACTACTCAGTCACATTGGTTGCTGGGGGACTTGATTTTAAATGCACTAAAAAAAAGAATGCTCACAAATAGTGTAGGACTCACGTACAATGAGGGGTCTTGATGTGGCATAGGGAAAATGGAAGCATTAGATTCAGGTTAACACACAGCATTAACAGCAAGCATTATCAGCTGCAATGGCCAGTCCATCAGCACATACAGAGTGTCGAGACTTAAAGGGGTTACCAACCCAAAAATAAAACTATGTCTACTGATATAAAAAGTAATTCTAAGAAACTTTGCAATATACATTCATTAGACATCCCCAATGGATTAAAGTTATTTGTAAATGGAATAGCTATTGAAAGTAGCGCTTGTTTCTGCCTTTTCTGTTCCTGGTTCTGTATCCTGAAACAATGTAACAGAAGACAGGTCTGTTATTGCAAAAAGAAAACTGCTACTAGAGCTTTTCATAGCACTTACATTTACACATAACTTTGAAAACTACTAAGGCCAAGGGCAGAGGTTGGCCTTGCTGAGCTCAGCTTAAGTATTTTTAAGAGAAGTGGATCTGCTCCATGCCACATCTCCATAGATTTGAATAAGATTGCTTGCAGCAGGACATCGGGGAAAAAACTCAGTGAGTCCTTGCCCTTGTGGGCCCTGTATCTCTTCAGATACATACAACATCATATATTATGGGGAATTACTGGAGCCTTCACTTCCCATTTCCAGGACATGGCTTTGTAAATTCCTCTATCCTTTTTTTATTTTATTGGGAAACTATATGGAAGACAATCAAATTGTCAGGGACATGCAAGGAAGCTGCGATAAATTGTTCCTGTGTCCGTCATGATTTGCCACAGCACTTGCCGATCACGTGATCTGCACTCCATGTTGGTTCTGCTGGGAACTGTACTGTAGTGGGCAGATGATCCCCTATAGCTGGGTCAGAACTAGGAGTTCACAAATCAACTTTCAGCCTTCAAGTCTTTAAACTGGATAGCTTTCAGTTTGGGACAAATGTCAACTTCCATTATATTGCATCAACTTGTTTTGCTAATGCTAATCAGGATGGAACTGTGTGTGTGTTCTGCGCTTCTGTTCTAGAACTATTCTCCAGCTGTTATTTTTTCTTGTGGATTTTGGCCTTGTAGTCTACTAATCTTCCCAACATCTGCCTCCTATCAGTCCCCAGTCAGGGCCATTCTTCATGTAGATACAGAAAAATAGATTATGTAAGAAAGAAAGTCAACAATTCATTTGTCCAAAAGAAAAAAGAAAAAATATTTTTTAAGAAAAGATTTGTCCAATCTACTAGGAGGGAGACTGTCAAAGCCTGTATTGCACGTACCAAGGGACATTATTTGTGTGCTCAAAGCAAGGAAAGCGAATCACAGATCAGTTACATGGCTTGGGGTGGGATAAGGGGCATCCAATGCTAAGTTTATAATAAGGCACACCTGTAGGATTTTGTACAGATATGGGGCCTGTTATCCAGAATACTGAGGACCTGGAGTTTTCCAGATAAGGGATCTCTTTGGGATTTGGATCTGCTTACCTTAAGTCTTTTGAAAAAACATTGAAACGTTAATTAAAGCCAATAGGATTATTTTTGCCTCCAGTAAAGATTTATTAGATCTTAGTTGGTACTGTTTTATTATTACAGAGAAAATGGAAATCATTTTAAAAATGTCAAATTTTTTATTAAAGTGGAGTCTGTGGGACATGACCTTCCTGTAATTTGGAACTTTCTGGATAATGGGTTGCTGGGTTTCTGGTAATTGATCCTATACCCAAAGCGAAAATGCCTTAAAGTGAAAGAGGGAAAGTAAGCTTTTTCTGTACGTCCGCTGAACGAGCAGAGAGTGGTAGATAGAAGAGACATGTGCCTAGTGCACTACTGTAAGGCAGGTGCTAGGCACATACATTTTCTACCTTCCTAACCATATTTCTAGCCCTTCTCTAACTCCAAAGCATTGGGTGCTGGGTATTTATAGCGCAAATTACTTGCGTAGCTCAAAAGAAAGGATGGTTGGATGTTAGGTGAGAACCTTGCCTCAGGTGGGAGCGAGTGGGCAAGTTACTAGGGGTGGTAAAAATCCATCTCCTGTAACTTTACGAGAGTGCTATAGCGCCGGTCACGGAGTGGTGGTGGGGGGTGGCCTCAGGCTGCAGCAGCCCCAGGATCACCCCTGGTTCGGCGATGAGCAGCAGAAGGGGAATGACCAATCTGAGGTGGATAACTGCAGGGGGCTTGCCTTGGACACCCTTACCTGTAGGTCTGGCTCAGAGCTCTGCTTGCTGCTGCCCTGTATTTGAAGGTTTAAAAATGTTTACTAATGGGTGCCATTGTGCCATTTAAAGCTGTGGGTTACTGTGCCATTAAATGCTGGAGGTCATTGTGTCATACTGTATATAGCTGTTCTATTTGATGCTGGGGTCACTGTGTCAGTTAATACTGGGGGTCATTGTTTTTGTTTGTGCCAAAACAGGTGGCTTATTTGTTGCTGTGACTTAAAGCAACAAAATTTGCGAGCCTACATACTTCTAAGATGTAAAGCTTGTCTTAGGGCAATATATCAGGAGTTGGGGTTATTACGTTGGTGCAAGATATTATGATATCTCCAAAATATTTTGATTTGTCCCAAACTGAAAAGTATTGCTTTCAGCCCTCCAGCTGTTATGGAACAACTCCTTCCCGAACCCCCTTAAGTCTTTGGGTGTGTGTGTGAACACCTGTTTGATCCTTTCTCTCTCTTTTGATGGTTTAAAGACCACCAAGAGCATAAGAAAATGATAGAGAGTCCCTTTAAGAATGGCATTATGCTGTGAGAGTATGTAGAAGGAAAAATACAAAAGGATTTCCAGGAGGGACCTAATTAATTTTCCTATTGCTCAATCCATGCACTCTCCAGATGTCAAGGAACAGATACTTTTTTAATCCATGACACAGATTGCCATCTTTAACTGTTTTTTTAAAAAAAAATAATAATATGGGGATTTAGAACATATTGTAATCTTTTTTTTGTTTTTATTTGCAACAAAAATATGAAGCCAGTTTCACTTTAGTACTCCCTGTGACTTCCAGTTTCAAAAAACTTCAAAGGAGCTGATAAAATGATTTACCAGTCTACCGAGAAGCCCTTAATAATGAACTCATCAAAGGCTACTGCTCAAAGAAGGGGGGGGAGAAGTTTGTTTAGAGTTAGATAGGCCATTCTGCACCAATTGTCCTGTTTATAAAGGGGTCATTCAACCCCTTCTTAAGACGGTCTAATGTATCAGCCAGTACAACTGATCCAGGGAGAGACTTCCACATCTTCACAGCTTTTTTTTTTTAAAGGTTAATTTTTATTGAATTTTAACAACAGAAAATTAGAAGGAAGAAAAGCAAGTTAGAAGAGAAGAAAAGAAGGGGAAGGTGGGGAGAAGAGGTATGGCTGAAAAAGTAACTATCAATGGTTGGTCGAGGTGGCTGGCGACTCAAGCCAAGGGTTCCAAATATTCTCAAACTTCTTTGGGCATCCTCGTGCCAAGTACGTAAGCTTGTACAGTTCCAGTTGCGAATTAACCAGTCCAATCCATCTACTCAGAGACGGTGGCGATGGGCCCATCCAGTGCAGGGCAACGACTTTCTTAGCGTAAAAGAAAAGCAACCTCATCAGGCATCTAGTATTTACTCTGGGTATCACGGAGTCAAGGAGACCCAGAAGACATGTAGCAGGGTTAAGTATCTGGGGAAGTTCCAGTTCCGTAGCCATGAAGTTCAAAATTGCCCTCCAATATCTGAGTATCACCGGGCAGTCCCACATTAGATGTATGAAATTAGCTACAGGAGCACCACATCTCGGACAGCTGGGGGAAGCTACCTTTCCCATAGTAAATAGTTTCTGAGGGGTGAGGTACGTTTGATGTACTATCTTAAACTGTATAAGCTTGTCTCTGACACTCACTAAAGGAATGTATAGATTGCCTATAATTTCTTCCCAATCATCTGGGTCGACACAAACCCCACTACTCTCCCACTTATACTTCACTCTGGGTCGGGGATCATATCTATTGGAGATTAAGCGCCTATATGCATTGGATAGAAGCTTGACTTTGGCGGGTTGAGATATTAATTCTTCCATCCCTGTGTATTGCAGGAGCGGAGGAGGGGTCGGGAACTGCGCGGAGCAAAGATGACTGATCTGGTTATAACGGAATTCGGACAAATCAGGCAGAGAGAGGATCTGGCGAAATTCAGGCAGTGTGCGAAGAGTTCCATCAGCGTATACTTGTGATAGCCGCTTTAGACCAAATTTAGACCATGTTCCCACCTCTGTGAATGTGGCTAAGTGTGGATAATTACTATTACCCCATAAAGGTGAATCTGGAGAAAGACTGGTATCCGCTTTAGTGATTTGCACAATTGCATCCCAGGCTCTCTTAGTGGCATCCATTACAGGTAACAAAGGGCCAAGATCCTTTCGAGTTCTATATAAAGCATTGTGCAGGCTTTCCACAGAAGTAAGATAGAGTGCCTCTATTATGGATGCCGGGTTATCAGCGTCAAACACTTTCCAACCGGCTGCATGCGAGGCCTGGGATGCAAGATAGTACAGCTCATAATTGGGAGAGGTCAGACCCAACTGATCATGAGGAGCATTAAGAATGGCTCTGGACAGAGTGGGGCGTTTTATTCCCCCAAATAAATTCAGACTGTGTTCGGTCGAGATCATGCAAGGCTTTCTTGGGTATGTGGCAGGGGGCATTACTCAGTATATAGAGAAATTTAGGAAGATAAATCATTTTGCATATATTTATTCTGCCTATTAGCGTGAGAGGGAGTTTGGTCCAGTGTGCAAGTGTGTCTTTGAACTTACGGAGTAAGGAGTGTAAATTATGCTGCAAAATTAAATTCGGATCTTTGTGCACCATTATCCCTAGGTACTTAAAATTATCCGCTACTTTTAGGTTACAGTTTGCGGCCATCCCTGTTGGAAGCTGTCCGTCAAGGGGAAACAGTATGGACTTGTCCCAATTAATTTGAAGGCCTGAAAATATACCAAATTGTTTGACAATCCCAAGTACAGAGGCAAGTGATTCATGTGGGTCTGCTAAGTATAGGAGCGTATCATCTGCATACAATGAGACCTTCTCCTCTACAGTTTTGTAGATGAATCCCCGTACCCTCTCAGATTGCCGAATAGCGATGGCCATGGGTTCAATTGCCAACGCAAATATGAGCGGAGAGAGAGGGCACCCTTGACGAGTACCTCTGGACAGGCGAAATGGTACGGAAGTAATGCCATTAACCCGGATGGATGCCTTTGGTTCGCTGTACATCAGCCGAAGCCACTTTGTAAAGGAAGGGCCAAAACCCATTCTAGTTACAACCTCCCATAAGTAAGGCCACTCCACCGAATCAAATGCCTTAGCCGTATCCAAGGAGACCACCAGCCTAGAACCCATATTTTCGTGTTTCAGTTGCAAATTTAAGAACAGTCTTCTCAGGTTAAAGCTGGTTGATTTAGAAGGCATAAAGCCGGTCTGATCAGGTTCCACCACCGTAGATACCACTTTGACAAGACGTTTAGCTAAAATTTTTGCAAGAATTTTGATTTCCATATTGAGTAATGAGATTGGCCTATAGGAGGAGCACAGTGTAGGGTCCTTCCCTGGCTTGGGGATGACGACAATTGTCGCATCTGAAAATGTTTTAGGGAGAGAGAAATTTTCAAAGGCATACATCAGGGTTTCATGCAATTTAGGGACTATCTACATCTTCACAGCTTTCACTGTAAAAAACCAATTCCGAATATTTAGCCTGAACCTCTTTTCTTCTAATCGGACTGGGTGCCCTTGTGTCAGCTGGAAAGACCTAGTGGTAAATAAAGAGTTAGAGAGATTGTTAAATGATCCCCCTTATATATTTATACATAGTTATCATATCTTCACTTATGCGCCTCACCTCCAGCGTGAACAACCCCAACTTGGGTCAATCTCTCCTCATAGGTAAGATTTTCCAACTTAGTTGCCCTTCTCTGGGCCCTCTCTAATTCAATAATATAACATTTTGAGACCAAAACGTGTACCTGTCAATTTAATGCTGGGGAAGATGTCCACAGGTTGATGCCTTAGGTGCAGTTTGAACCCTTAGGCACAGGTGAGCTCCAAGACTTAGCCATACAGCAGATGAGCTTTTAAACTGGGAGCTCAAATATATACATCCAGAGATGAAGTGAGATTTTACAGCAATGTTAAGATCAAGGGACAGACCATGTTCTGAGACAGGTGGTGGTGGGGGTACAGAATTGGTAACAAGAGACTGTTGAGGAGCAAAGATCAAGGCAGGCAGTAAACAAAGTCTGGGCAAAAGTCAAAGACCAAAAGGGTGAGATCAGAAACCTGATATTATGACACCAGAACAACGACCAGAGAGGCTTTTACCAAGCACTTACCAGAAGAATCTCTGATACACTAAAATGTTAAAAACTTAGTGGTATTCTATGATGTTACATAGTTAAATTGGCTTGAAAAAAGACCAAAGTCCATCAAGCCCAACCCCTCCAAATGAAACCCATACATACACACACTCACACCGACCCCTTAATACACTCGCATAACCAATATCTAAACTAACTGTATATTTTAGTATCACAATAGCCTATGATATTATGCTTGTTCAAGAAATCATCCAAACCCCTCTTAAAGACAAAATCAGCCATCACAACATCATCCAGCAGGGCATCCCCCAACCTCACTATCCTGACTTGTATGACTTGCGGTTGTATTTTTGTCTGTTCAATGTGTACACCCATTTTTACAGTGCTGCAGAATATATTGCCACTTTATGTATGGGTTTATAACAATAATAATAATAACTAGAGATGTACATTTCCTGAAGAAAATGTGAGTGGTGCTTGCCGTGGCAAAACTCAGGCCCAAATCTGATTGGCTGTTGTTGCCCCGCCCCTTTTTTTCCTAATTGTGAACCACAGTCACTCAGTGACTAACATACCAAAGTTTGGGAATGCTGTCATTTAATGTGTAAAAATGGCAGCATTTCTATTTTTTTCTATTGAAAATCAATGAATGAAATTTGATTGGTTGGTGGCTCCGCCCACTTTTTCTAAACTTGAAGTGGAAACCCCCAGCGACCACATTTGTGATATTCAAGGTCCCTGACATCAATACTGAGAGAATGGCAGCCTTCTTAATTTTTCCCATTAAAACCAATCAAAGAAATCTGATTGGTTGGTTTTGGCTCCACCCACTTTTCTTAATTTTAATCCCAGTCCCCCAGTGACCAACTGTGCCAACTTTGAGGAGGCTGCCATTAACCGTCTAAGAGCGGCAGCAGTTTAAAATTTTCCTATTTAATTGAATGGCTGAAATTTGATTGGCTGTTATAGACTCCGCCCACTTTTTGTAAATTTTGGCTGCAGTCACCCAGTGACCCACGGTGCCAAGTTTGGGAGCTCTGGCTTTATTACTGTGAGAATTACAGCTGTTTACATTTTCTCATTGAAGTCAATAGGGAAAATCTTATTGGTTGTTTGCGGCTCCGCTCACTTTTTTGGGTCCCCAAAATAGGACAGAAAAGTCACAACACCCCATTCCCGAATAAGCTGAACGGTTTGACACCTCATTCATGGGTCTGCGACAAACTAATTATTCGATAAATTCCCCATTATAAGTCAATGGGGCAAATTTGGGGACCTCTCCTGCCCCGGGGGTAAAACTTATACCCTCGTGTGGGGTATCATCTGACACAGGTCGCAAACCTCTTCAAATGTGGTAAATTTAACGTTTCTACAAGATTCCCTCTCTGCGCTAGAATCAGTCAAAAGTTGGCCTCAATGTTAATCTATGGGACTTTTCGGGGTGGTTAATTGCCCCCGCAAGGGGCAATTAACCACCCACCCCTTAGAAAAGTCATACCACCCCATTCCCGATTAAGCCGCACGATTTGACACCTCATTCATGGGTCTAGGACAAACGGTGCGGGACTAGTTACGCGCCAAACTTTCATACGGAAGAAGAATAAAAATAAGTTTGCAAGATAACAGTAGTGATGCTTTGCTTCGCAAGCACCACTAAATAAGTTTGCAAGATAACAGTAGTGATGCTTTGCTTCGCAAGCACCACTAATAATAATAATAACTAGAGAGGTACATTTCCTGAAGAAAATGTGAGTGGTGCTTGCCGTGGCAAAACTCAGGCCCAAATCTGATTGGCTGTTGTTGCCCCGCCCCTTTTTTTCCTAATTCTGAACCACAGTCACTCAGTGACTAACATACCAAAGTTTGGGAATGCTGTCATTTAATGTGTAAAAATGGCAGCATTTCTATTTTTTTCTATTGAAAATCAATGAATGAAATTTGATTGGTTGTTGGTGGCTCTGCCCACTTTTTCTAAACTTGAAGTGGAAACCCCGAGCGACCACATTTGTGATATTCAAGGTCCCTGACATCAATACTGAGAGAATGGCAGCCTTCTTAATTTTTCCCATTAAAACCAATCAAAGAAATCTGATTGGTTGGTTTTGGCTCCACCCACTTTTCTTAATTTTAATCCCAGTCCCCCAGTGACCAACTGTGCCAAGTTTGAGGACCCTGCCATTAACCGTCTAAGAGCGGCAGCAGTTTAAAATTTTCCTATTTAATTGAATGGCTGAAATTTGATTGGCTGTTGTAGACTCCGCCCACTTTTTGTAAATTTTGGCTGCAGTCACCCAGTGACCCACGGTGCCAAGTTTGGGAGCTCTGGCTTTATTACTGTGAGAATTACAGCTGTTTACATTTTCTCATTGAAGTCAATAGGGAAAATCTGATTGGTTGTTTGCGGCTCCGCTCACTTTTTTGGGTCCCCAAAATAGGACATAAAAGTCACAACACCCCATTCCCGAATAAGCTGAACGGTTTGACACCTCATTCATGGGTCTGCGACAAACTAATTATTCGATAAATTCCCCATTATAAGTCAATGGGGCAAATTTGGGGACCTCTCCTGCCCCGGGGGTAAAACTTATACCCTCGTGTGGGGTATCATCTGACACAGGTCGCAAACCTCTTCAAATGTGCTAAATTTAACGTTTCTACAAGATTCCCTCTCTGCGCTAGAATCCGTCAAAAGTTGGCCTCAATGTTAATCTATGGGACTTTTCGGGGTGGTTAATTGCCCCCGCAAGGGGCAATTAACCACCCACCCCTTAGAAAAGTCATACCACCCCATTCCCGATTAAGCCGCACGATTTGACACCTCATTCATGGGTCTAGGACAAACGGTGCGGGACTAGTTACGCGCCAAACTTTCATACGGAAGAAGAATAAAAATAAGTTTGCAAGATAACAGTAGTGATGCTTTGCTTCGCAAGCACCACTAAAAAATAAGTTTGCAAGATAACAGTAGTGATGCTTTGCTTCGCAAGCACCACTAATAAAGGGAAATAGGAATGCAGTAATTCCATAGAATGGAAGTTATTTTCATAAAAAACTGGAATGAGTGCTATTTGTTTTGAATTTTTATGAAAGAAATGTTTAATGTTAAAATAAAGAGAACAGTTGTATTGTGTTAAACTAGCCAATAGGAAATTTACGTTTATGTGTAGTTCACACCCAATCCCCTAGAGGGAGATAGAATGCCAAGGATATAAAAAGGGAGGACACACCCAGGGAGGGGTTATTTTTCTCATAATCGCCAGACTGGTACAGACAGAGAGGGTCTCATTGTGGGAAGTACTAGGTACTTCAGTTAGACAGGATAGCTAGAATGGGTAGCCCAAACCCCAACAAGGAGATAAAGGCTTAGTAACCATGGCTAATCCACAGTTAGGGCCAAAGTGGCAGCAGTAGGATGATTTGGGACAGCGTTCGGCAAGGACAAGAAAATTCCTATCAGGAGTAGGGCAGAGGGTGTTGGAGGAATTCTGGGCTGCTAGGATCAGAAGGTGGCACGCTGGAAATTCCTATCAGGAGTAGGGCAGAGGGACATGGAGCTGTCGCAGGACTGCTAGGACTGGAAGGTGGTGAACAGTCCAAGAAGGGGGCGATTGGTCCATGTGAGTTGGGGCATATGAAGTTGCTGTTGAATTATACCAGAATGTGCCTGTGTGTATTCCAAGCTTCCATTTGTGGGTTGCGTTAGAAGGTGCTACTTACCTGAATCTAGCATTGGTGCAGCAAAAAAGTTTCAATGTATGTTTCTACAATCATCCTATTGACCCTAAAATGATGTTGCTGCGGGGCCCATAACTTTTAGTAACCCCATAGGCGACTCACTCACCTGGGATAGGTATCACTCACCATCGCATAGGTATTTGTTCTTTAGCTTTTAAGCGTTGTACAGTTATTGGACCCGTTATCCAAAAAGCTCTGAAGACTCCATTAAAAATTATTTCCTTTTTCATTGTAATAATAAAACCGTAACTTGTACTTGGTCCCAACTAAGATATAATTAATGCTTATTGGAGGCAAAGCCAGATGATTGGGTTTATTTCATATTTAAATTCTTTTTTTAGCAGATTAAAGGTATGAATATCCAAATTATGGAAAGATCCGTCAGGTCTCGAACATGCTGGATAACAGGTCCCATACCTGTAGCAGGAGATTTCTTTTAGTGAAATACAGTATATAGGTGTTGTGCATATAAGAAATAATAGTATGGCAGTGGCAGTTGTTGTTTCTTGTTGAGCATATGTTAAATATTTAATTTCAATATTTTTGAAGTTTGGGCCATGTTAATCATATATGTTCCATTGAACCTGAGTGGTGTTGATACCGCCAGCAAAATTAGTAATCCCATATAATTGAGGATTACTGGGTTTCTGTGTAATTTATGTAATTGAACATTTAGTTCATTGAACATTTAGTTGTTTTGATTTGTTTTTCATTGGTTAGTGATATACTGAGATTCTTTCCCCAGGCTTCTGTGAATGGTGGGGCCTGGATATGATTTCTGTCTATAAGAATATTGTATATTAGCGACAACATATGCCGTATATGGGGCATCAGGAATACGAGGCATCAAGGCGGAGCTATAGTACATTGCAGAACTCATTCTTTTCTGTTAATTCCATAAAACCCATTGGGAAGTCTGAATAATGATGTATGAATGGAACGTTCTTTGTTTTGTGCAGTTGTAGAAGAAGAGGCTCCGGTGGGCTCACCTACTGCCATTAGAGGGTAATGGAGAAGAGTAGGTCAAGTTAGTACTAACTGGGAAGTTCAATCGAGGTCATTCCTCTTGTATAGAAAGAATAAACATTCCTTAGGAAACCCCTTGAAATAATCTGTCAGAAGTTTATATAAGAACAATGTGTTATCCATTGATAAGTATGAGGTCATGAGAACATAGTGAGGCAGAATCAGTAAGGGTAGATGAAAGCTGCTCTCCTACCTTTTTATCTTTTATTTATGATTCTCCGGCATTTTTCTGAGTGCTGGACAAGTGGGAAGAAGAATGAAAGAAAAAGGCATGTACAACCCAGGAGGGAGGGCCCAGAGAACTGTGTGCCTGGGGGTTTATATAAGACTAAAGGCAAATGTCTGTATCCCTAGGGAATTCTACATCTACAACTTACCTCTATATAGTGTGGTACCACATTGTGGCTTTTGTTCCACTATCAAATGTGCACACAAACACACAAAGTGCATTTCAGTCTATTTCCCAGGCATTGCTCAAAGCCAGAACTAGGGGTAGCCAGAAGAGGCACACGCCTGGGGTGCAAAGCTTGGGGGGCACCAGTCACGTACCTCATATGCAGCCTACCCCTAGTCTGTCAAGTCTTTGTAACAATCTAGGAAAAGATTTAGTGAGCCAAATAGTTTAAAAGAAGCTATATACACCCGCAGGTTTGATATACCTGTATAACAAACAAAAATTATACGAGAGCCTTAAGGTTATTTCTCCCACTAGTATAGGGACATACCCTCAGCTACCTTGCAAACCAGTTCAGGTGATTAGCAAAATCACTTGGGAGTAACGAATAGGTTAAAACTTAGCCTTTAAATTACAAAAATATACAGGGCCATGCCCACAGCACACCAAACCAAGAAGTTTACAGACCCACTGCCATTGTTCAGTACAAGCAGTGAAGGACAGTTGCCTTAAAAACGAATAAAGGACAATGCTGCCTACCTACGTTGGGAACGGATGGGAGATTCTCCCCCACCGTCCACCTATGCTGCCCGACGAGTTACGCCGTAAAAACGGCTTCTTCAGGGGCAAAGGTGTAGTCTTTATAATAAATAGCGTTTACCCTGGTGGTCCAGTGGAGTACCACAGAGTACCACAGAGAATATAGATGTGATTGCATGTATTGGTTTTTTGCTTAAAGGGCACATGCCACTCTAAAATAGTTTTCCCCACAATAGGTGTTGAGTCTGGCTGTTTTTGTTTTTTCAATTGCACTCACCAATGGTAGGACATGTACTGGGAGGGAGCTCATGGTGTGTGCAGCCATTTTGGGGCACACTCACTCATAATGCAGATGCTTGTGACATCAGATTATGATGCGCCCACTATGTCAGACTCTCATTATAGGCATGCAAGGCTACACAACATGGCCACTTGCACTGGGAACCAGGGATCCTAGTGCTGGAAATTTTTGTTTAAAAAAAACGACTATTTCCCCCAACCGGAGTGTGGGTTAGGGTGACAGGTGTCCTTTAATGGCATTCAGGGTGGAGACAGTTGCAAAGTGCTTGAAACGGTCCCTTGCCACCCCCCATTATTTTTTGTTAATTATCTTTTGATGCAGAAATATGGTTTCTAGGGTCCACGTTGCCCTAGCAACCATGCATTAATTTAAATAAAAGACTGGAATGTAAATAGGAGAGGCCTAAATAGAAGATGAGCAATAAACATAGCAATAACAATACATGAGTAGTCTTAGATGGGGTCCATTTAAAGTCTGGAAATTGTCAGAAGAAGGAGGCAAATATATATAAAAATAAAAGAAAGAAAGAAAGATTTAAAAGGGGATCAAAATCCGAATTTTTTAAATAAAAAAGTCCGACCAAATTAAAATCCACGATTAACCCTTATTTATCTTTAAAAAAACAGGAAAAAATTGGATCAGATCTGAATTTTTCAGATCTGATGCCCTAAAAGTCTGAATTTTTCGTGAAATTGGAGGAATCGCCTGAAAAGCCGGAAATGTTCAGATTATCATACAAAACCCAGCGCAGACCATAATATATTCACATTGCAGGTTGACAGGTTGAAGATTGAGTATTTTCAGATTCAGAATTTTTGCAGCCTCAGGGTATAATAAATCCCGAAAAATTAAAGTTTGTTTTCCACTAAAAATTCAGCTTTTACGGTAAAGAAAAAACTTTCATTTTCAGAGTTTTTGACATTTGGACTTTAATAAATAACCCCCTTAATGAGGACAGTTGGAAAGTTGCTTAGAATTAGCAATTCTGTAGCATACTAAAAGTCAACTTAAAGGGGAAGCACCCGTATAAAGGCCATGGATGCAGCAGTGAGTCTTTACAGCCCTAAAGGAATTGTTCAGTGTAAAAATAAAAACTGGGTAAATAGATAGGCTGTGCAAAATAAAAAATGTTTCTAATATAGTTAGTTAGGCAAAAATGTAGTGACTGGATGTCTAACATAATGGCGAAACACTACTTCCTGCTTTCCAGCTCTCTTGGTTTACACTGACTGGTTACTCTGGTTACCAGGCAGTTACCAATCAGAGACTTGAGTGGGGGCCACATGGGTCATATCTGTTGCTTTTGAATCTAAGCTGAATGCTGAGGATCAATTGCAAACTCACTGAACAGATTTGTACCATGTGGCCCCCCTTCAAGTCGCTGACTAGCTCAGAATTAGAGAGCTGAAAAGCAGGAAGTAGTGTTCTGGCTATTATGTTACACACCCAGTCACTCCAGTCTTTATACATTACATTTTTGGCTATCTATATTATAAACATTTTTTATTTTGCACAGCCTATCTATTTACCCAGTTTTTATTTTCACACTGAACTGTTCCTTTAACTTAGTACTCGCCACCTCACCAGCCTTAAAGGACAAGTATATGACAGAGAACTTTAGCCCCCTCCATGTCTCCGGCATTGCTGCTCCTTGTCTGGAATGTACCCCACCCTATTATCCATACTAAATGAACAGACAGTAAGATTAGCCACGATTATCTACTGTTATAATACCCTATTTCTCTTTTTATCTTGGTGAAATGTCAGATGACTATCCTTGCTGTTATATGCACCTACTTCCAGTTCTGCTTTTTCTTTTATCCTTTCAAACCACTGCAGTGTTTTGCCACTATGCCCATGTGTTTGACCTCCGGAGCGCTAGGCGAGACCCAGCTCAACCACCACCTTTCCAAAATCCTGTTCACATTGATAACTCGTTCTTTACTACTTTCAAAGGCATTTCTATGCTAGTTTTAAAGCCATGCTACTAAACCCTCAAAATGAATATGGCTAAAAATGCCATATTTTATATAGTGAACTTATTGCACCAGCCTAAAGTTTCAGCTTGTCAATAGCAGCAATGATCTAGGACTTCAAACTTGTCACAGGGGGTCACCATCTTGGAAAGTGTCTACGACACTCACATGCTCAGTGGGCTCTGAGCAGCTGTTGAGAAGCTAAGCTTAGGGGTCGTCACTAATTATCAAGCAGAAAATGAGATTGACCTGTAATATAAGATGACGCTACACGGCTGATAATTGCACTGGATTCTTTGTTGCCATGTAGTAATTATCTGTATTAATTACTAATCAGCCTTATATTGTGACATTTCTATGCTATGTGTACTGTATATTGTGAGTGGGTCCCTAAGCTAAGTAAGTGACAGCAGCACAGGGGATGTGCAGTGAATCAGCAGAAAAGAAGATGGGGAGCTACTGGGGCATCTTTGAAGACACAGATCTTTACTGCTAAAGGGCTGTGGTTGCCTTGGGCTGGTACAGAAGCCCAAAAGATAATGTACAACATTTCTAGCCTACTTCTTTAGTTAAAGTTTACTTCTCCTCTAAACAAGTGTTTTTCCACAATTTCTGGATACAAGCCTCTTTCCCTTCAGGGGCCACCAGACAGAGCTTCCAGGAATGTCTATTACATAAAATAAAAATATTTACCCCAAAATCACACTCTCACTTTCCTTTAGATCTTTCTATAACCACATCGATACCCCCCAATCCACACAGAGAAAGCCTTTCAGGATCACCAGGTATCCATGTTCTCTTCATCCTCCACAATTACATTTCAGCTCCCACCATGAATTACAAACAACATCTGCATGGAGCCGGCTGCAGTTTAAGCTGAGGAGCCATAGGTTGAAGATCACTGTGGTCCGGTGCCCTTTTTGGGTGAACTTTCAGTAATTAGGCCTCTCTGTTGATGTGTTTTATGGGAAAGTACTGTTGCACATTTATAGAGATAAATGTGCATCATGGGTGTAACTACAGAGAAAGCAGACCCTGCGGGTGCAGGGGGGGGCAGGATGTGAAGGGGCCCACATGAGGCCCTAATTCATATACAATTTCAATAAATATTGGTAAAACAGGTCAACCTCTATACATTTTGGGGGCCTGAAAATGAATTGCTGTGGGGCCCAGTAATATCTAGGCAAGCCAATGATGTGCATGTTCCAATGAGCAGCTATAGGGGCTGTACCTTTAAAATACTATGACTTCAACTGATCAATAAACCATGTGGAAAAAAGGAATATTCATAGCCTTAATATTACATTGCGGTGCCTGGTGGTCCGCAGCCTTACTGGAAATCAGTCCCTAGACATTAATGTTTGGCATCTCCTCTCTCCCTGTCTGTGCCCTAGTGCTGCTGGCATGCGTCCACTGAAACCCAACACTTGGACACGGCGTAGGAACACGAGCCCAGATTTCTGCAGTCTCTGCTTTGATTTCTTTCATGGAGAATCAGCCCTTGACCTCCCGACATTTTTAACTCTTCACTTTCTTAATCCCAAAACTCCAGCAAGCTTCCATAAATGTTTGACCTCACCACAGTAAGGTGCAACAGAAGTACAGGTATGGGGTCCATTATCCGGAAACTCGTTATCCAGAAAACTCCGAATTACGTAAAGGCTGCCTCCCATGGACTCTATTTTATCTAAATAATCTAAAATGATTTCCTTTTTCTCTGTACTTGATTAAAATTAAAATATAATTAATTCTTATTGGAAACAAAACCAGCCTATTGGGTTTAATTAATATTTAAATTGTTTTCTAGTAGGCTTAAGGTATGAAGATCCAAATTACAGAAAGATCTTTTATCCGTAAAGGCCCAGGTCCCAAGCATTTTGGATAACAGGTCCCATCTGTATATAACTCCTAACATATGGTTTTTAGAATAAGGGACAATTTAGGTTACACCTTAGTAATATTTAGTTAATACCCTTCCGGTATGATTTATTCTTCCTTAAACCCTGTCCAGGTTATTGCAGACTAGGGTTGCTACCTGTCTGGGTTTTGAACCGGACAGCCGGTCTGTCTGGGTCAAAACTGCTTGCCTGGTTTTCGCTAATTTGGAAAACCAGGCAGGATTCCCAAAGACTGACAAAGCGATCCTCCAATTGTGACGTTATAGCTCTGCTGCCCTGCAATGTCACTACCCTGCCCACAATGTCAGTACCCCACCCGTGACATCATCGCCCCATCCCCTGCCCAGAATTACCGTCTGGGAAAGTGGGTACCCTATTGCAGACCCTTTTTGAGTCCACTGTAGACTATAGAATTTGGAACAAATGGGAGGTACTGAAGCAGGGCTGTCATCATGGGGGTACTGCGGGCAGGGACATGGTAAAGGGACATGTTTATGTGTGCAGGACCCATTTTACTTGCTTTCAGGGTTAGTAATTGGGCATCCCCTGTGGGACAGTCCAGCTAACTTATTAGTGGGCCCCATGGTTCCTGATGGTGGCCCTGTACAGAACTATTGATTCCAAGGGCACAAAAGACTAGGAGCAAACTCTGTTTGATAGTTTAATACCATTCTTGCACATAGTCTTGTTCCTGCAAGTTGTAAATAAGTAATCCCTTATAGTGAATTTAAACCTAAATGACTGAAAAAAGGGGTAGGCAAGGTAGACATGTTCCATAGAGCACAACCTAATTTCCATATACAGGTATGGGACCTGTTATCCAGAATACTTGGGACCTGGCGTTTTCTGGATAACGGATCTTTCTGTAATTTGGGTCTTCATACTTTAAGTCTATTAGAAAATCATGTAAACATTAAAGAAACCCAATAGGCTGGTTTTGCTTCCAATAAGGATTAATTATATCTTACTTGGGATCAAGTACAAGCTATTTTTGAAAATTTGAATTATTTAGGTCAGATGAAGTCTATGGGAGACGGCCTTGACATAATTTGGAGCTTCCATTATAATGAGGTTCTGGATAAGGGATCCCATATCTGTACTTACACCATGATTAGTGAAAGCATTAAGCAATTTACCTACTACAGGTAAGGGACCTGTTATACAGAATGCTCGGGTATTCCGGATAACGGATCTTTCCGTAATTTGGCTCTTCATACTGTAAGTCTACTAGAAAATCATAAAAACATTAAATAAACCCAATAGGCTGTTTTTTGCTTCCAATAAGGATTGATTATATATTAGTTGGGATGAAGTACGAAGTACTGTTTTATTATTACAGAGAAAATGGAAATCATCTGGAAAAATTTGGATTATTTTGATAAAATTGAGTCTATGGGAGATGGATTTTCTGTAATTCAGAGGTTTCTGGATAACGGGTTTCATGATAATGGATCCCATACCTGTACTATGGACGGTGGGATGAAACCTGAGCCCCTAGAGGAAACCCACACTAACAATGGTCAGAGATACAATTTGTATTTAGTTGTTTTGACTTCCATGTAATACTTAAATATTGAAAAAGAGAACCAGGCCATGATTGCCCTGATAGGAATCTAACCCAAGGCCCAAGAGCTAGGGTGCTTGCCCAGTTTTATTCTGTACATTTGGTTCCAACTGTTTATACACTCATTCTGCAAAGTCTCATCTCAAACAACATCCATAACTGAACCTCAGATTGATTTTCTATTACTTTAGTTCTGATCCAGAAACAAAGCTTCAGAAGTAGCCTGATTAAATGAGAGAGCTTTATTATTTCCAACCTATGTCTCCAACCTTAGTTATTACAGGTATGGGACCTGTTATACAGAATGCTTGGGACTTGGGGTTTTCCGAATAATGGAATATTATGTATCTTCATACCTTAATTCTACTATAAAACCATGTAAACATGAAATAAACCCAATAGGCTGGTTTTGCTTCCAATAAGGATATTATTATATAAATTATACTGTATCTTAGTTTGGATCAAGAACAAGGTACTGTTTATTATTAAAGTGGACCTGCCATCCAGACATAAAAAGCTGTATAATAAAAGTCCTTTTTAAATTAAACTTGAAATCCAAATTCTTTTTGTAAAAGCATTCATAGCAGGCATAGAGGCGGGGCAGGCAATTACTTTCACTTTCAATTCAGCACTTCTTAGATGTCACTGCTCTCCACACATTCCCCTCTCGCTTTACCATTTAGCTGTGTAACTCATACATGGGGATGGACATCAGGTCCCCCATTCTGGTGCACAAACAAGATTTTGATGTAAGGCTTGCCTCAATAACAGTGTCCACAAAATGGCTCCTGCCTGCTTGCTATAATTATGAATTCCCAGACCAAAGGAAACAAGATTCAAAAAATTTGTATAGTGTAATTAAAGTTTATTTTGCTTGATTAACGTGATTAAATAGGATTCATAATATTTTTTTCCGGTGACAGGTCGGTCCCCTTTAAAGAGAAAACGGAAAAAAAATGTAAGATTTGGATTACTTGATTATAATGGAGTCTATGGGCAACTGCCTTTCCGTAATTCGGAGCTTTCTGGATAACGGTTTTCCGGATAATGGATCCTATACCTGAACCTGTATTCAATCATTCCCAGCTACCTTTGTGACATATTAGTGGAAATGCATTGTTTTAGCCTTTTCATTTCATGGGTCCCAAGAGCATGCCCCCCCCCCATAAGCTTGAGTGTATGAAATGAATACCAAGCACATGTCCTACCTCCCTGTAACACACATACACAAATCAAAGTAAATGTACAAGAATTATATATATTTTTTTTTCATAAGAGGCATCCATGCCAGAAATCTTTTTTTTTTTTTTTTCATTTCTCCTTTTCCTGTTTTTGTTAACCTGGGAATGCTGAATAATAAAAACCATCTTAAGGTTTTGTTTGCTTTCAGACTCAAATTGCACAGTCTACAGTCTGGTTTAAATTAAGGGTTCATTTTCTCAGCTACAGTTTATGCAATTTTATTTTTCTATCCCTTCTATCTGTAGCTCTCTTTTGCCCTAGTATTTTAGGCTAGGCTCGAGGAGAAAGGTTTAACGTTGGAAGCAACCTGGGCATATATTGGGCCTTCTGTGCTTGCAAAGCTGGGAACAAAGGCAGCTAAAGGACATGGTTGAGACCCAGGTTAGGGTGCACTTATTATGAGTGGTTTGTGTCCAAGGGTTTAAACATGCATTATTAGGTTCAGTGTTAATCTGGGGTCACTGTCTCATGCCCGCACCCTGTCATGAACTACCTTTCATATCTGCCTGAAGCACCACACCATTTATGCCCCCTTCTGCTCAAATTGTAGAACAAATGCTGGCTCTTGCACACCCAATGTAAGATGCGAAGTCTGGTGCTCAGTGGTAGAGGTTCGGCCACCTCACAATTGAATTAATAAAGAAGAAATCCACGGCACACAGGCTGCTGCAAGCAAGGAACCCCTTGCACGTTTAATGCGGAAGTGAGCAACGTTTCGGGGTCACGCCCCTTTGTCAACCCTTCCCTTTGTCAACCCTTCTGCTCAAAACCAGCAGTGCCCATGAATATGAGGGCCCAACAGGCTTTTTTCCGGTGTCCCACCAACCCAGTCCAACCCTGATTAGGATTAAATTAGATTAGGAATAATTAAGGAGAATTAAAGCTCAACCCAGAGTTAGTCTAGACATGGTAATTCATTTGTATTAGATTTCTATACCAACCCAAAACCACTATAGCCCTAACAGTAAAGATCTTTGACTTTGAAAATACCCCCATTAGCACCCCAAATTCTTTGCTGCTGCACACAGAGCTAGGCCAGTCTCCCTCCTCTCGCTTGTCCACATGATTGTCTACTACCACCCTCTCTTGTTCACTTGGTCGCCCATCACCATCTCACCACCCTACAGTGTGTGACGAGGCACATGCCTAGAGCGGGCAGTGGGGTGGCCTCATCTAACTCTGACCCTGCACTTCAGCCAAAGGTGACAGATGAGTTTTGAGTGTAACGGTTAAAGTTGATGTTGCCAATTCTTCTGGGGGAGTTGGAGAGCAGGTGGGGGTAAGTTGCAGAGCAGGCAGGGACCAAGTGCGGAGATGACAACCTGGTTCTGTATCAGTTTCGTCTGGCTCTGTTTTAGATGGTGCAAAAGGAGAGTTAAGGATTGATGCTGAAGTTCAGATCACTTCATGTGCTTTCTCCTGTGCCTCTATTAGCATTGGTGTTCCAAGCTCCTTATATAAAATTTTGGGAGAGAATTGCACCCCCTCTAGTTATGTCTAATGCACACAATTCTGTTGCAGACCCCTAGTTACAATTTTGATGATAGATGCTCTGGGTTTCTGCCAAGGCCAAACTAGGGGTAGGCAGAAGAGGCATGTGCCGAGGGCGCAAAGGCGAGGGGGGGGGGGGTTGTGCTAGGCATGTAACTCTGCTTCCCCAATTACAGGCCCGAATCCCCCTGCTGTGGTAAGTATCTGTGAGCTCTGGCGCCCCCAAGTGACATCACCACATGTGCGCATGCTCATTTGTGCAGACACGCAGGAGGGAAAGAGGTGGCAGGGCGGCTCGGCCCATCTCTGGTTTCTGCCATTAAAGTAGAACTACAGCTTAGCTAAAGTAGTAGGCTAGAAATGTTGTACATTATCTTTTGGGCTTCTGTACCAGCCCAAGGCAACCACAGCAGTAAAGATGTGTGTCTCCAAAGATGCCCCAGTAGCTCCCCATCTTTTTTCCTGATTCACTGCACATGCTCTGTGCTGCTGTCACTTACTGAGCTTAGGGACCCACTCACAATATACAGTACATATAGAATATAAATGTCATACTATAAGGCTAATTATTAATTAATACAGATAATTACTACATGGCAGCACAGAAACCAGTGCAATTAGCATCAGAATTTAATAATCAGCCCTGTAGCATCATCTTATAATACAGGCTAACCTCATTTTCTGCTTGATAATTTCTGACAACCCCTAAGCTTAGCTTCCCAACAGCTGCTCAAAACAAACTGAGCATGTGAATGTCACAGACACTTTCCAAGATGGTGACCCCCTGTGACAAGTTTGAAGTCCTGGATCATTGCTGTTATTGAAAAGCTGAAATTTTAGGCTGGTGCAATAAGTTCAGTATATAAAATGTGGTATTTTAGCCACATTCATTTTTAGGGTTTAGTTCTCCTTTAAATTTAGAGACCAACTCATGATATGTAGTTTATATATAAAATATTCATAGTTCAACAATCCCAAAGCTCAGCTTCTTAGCAGCAGAACAGAGAATACTGAGCATGTGCAGTGCCACTGACACTCAAAATGTGGCCTAACCAGAAAGACGATAGCAAGCTCCTGGATATCATTGAAGGTCTGAATGACTGCTGTTTTAGAGCAGCTGGACCTCTCTGCTGGCACTGTTCGGTAAGTATAAAATACAACATTTCAAACCAATAATCGTGTTCCTTTAAAATAGAGAAATTCATGTTGAATCTACAAAAAAAAAACACACGTAAATGCAATAAATCAGACATTTAATTGTAGGCTGCCTACAATTAAATGCAATAAATCAGACATTTAATTGTAGGCAGCCTGCTAAGAATATTACTGGTAATTAAACAGATTGGAACCGATGTGCTGTGTAACAACAGTTCTAATAAAGAAAATACTTACACACCAATTCCAAGTTCAGGCCGAGGTTCAAGAACGGGAGGCAGACAAACGTAACCAGGAACAGGCAAAGGTCAGGACAGGCAGAAGAATTGCAGTCAGTTAACGGGCTGAGTTCAAAACCAGGAGATCAGAGAGAACAGGGACAGGATAGAACAGGACAGGAAGAGGGTTACCGGAACAGGGTTACCGAATCAGGAACAGGGTCAGGAACAAGATCACAGGAAGCAAAGCAAATAACGATCAGGAACACAATATGAGGCTGGGATAAGGCAGGATGGCCAATGATCCAGCATTGGGGAGTCTGGGCGGGAGCAGGATTAAATAGCCCTTTATGAGCAATTGTCCTCAGCTGGATAATGGTTGTGTTTAACGGAAGACTGACATGGACAGGGTCATACACTCTGTAATAAGAGAGAATATGGGATTCTCTCTTATTAAAGTTAAGTGACTGGTGCTGTAGTCACCTGTAGGAATGGCCCGATGAGATTGCCAGAGACTAGTCACCCAGATTTAAAGGTCGAGCATGCCTTCATAATTCTTTACCTAAATCAGTGTTCTTGAGAGCTGAATATGTCATTATTTCCTTCATGCTTCATGTTTTTTCTGGCCTTCTAGTAACAGGCTCAATGTCAAGCATCTCTGATGGCTCAATGTCAATCATCTCTGATGGCTCAATGTCAAGCATCTCTAATGGCTCAATGTCAAGCATCTCTGATGGGCTCTAACTCTCTACCCACTTTCTTTGGGGAAAGAAATATGAAATCAATTGATCTTGCAAGGGAAGGGGTCTCAAATACCCTAATGCCATAAACCAGAAATGCTGTGAAACAACTTTTAATGAGATTGTTAGGTAACCAGCAACATTAAGTTACTTTGCTCTACCAGGTGCTGCATAGAGAAGACAGGGAAACATGCTGTCATTCCCTATCCCATCTATTAGTTTCTATGTTTTTATGCTTTTGTTCAAGTGTTTTTTATACAGTATTACTCTATTATATATTTGTAAATGTAGAGTCATTTCCTAGTCGCATAAACGTAATGTTTTGTGTATCTTCTTCTGTCTTGGAATGTCTTGAACCAAGGTTGCTAAGTATATATTTTGACTTTTGTATAAATATTTTAGGGCTGAAATTTTATAATATAACATAACTTAAGCTTGTTCAGTAGAGCTCAGCCAGACAGTAAGTAAACTCCCTGACAAGCATCCTGGAAATAAATTTGAGCCCTAGCATTTTCATATCATCAATCACAATCAGGAAAAGGTCCAAAGTTATATTATTTTCTGTTCTTTTTAAATATATTTTGATGGAATACTGGCATATTCTTGACAAGAATTGCTTCCATGTTTATGTGAAGATAGACCAGGCCTGAACATCCAAGAAGTCTAGGAAAAGATGCCCAGGAGCTGTCAATATTATCTTCGGCTAATAAACAGGGTTTTACATTTGAGTGACCTTAACCTGTACCAGGTCAGAGAACCTGTGTGTTCTGAAGGGGGATATAACAAAGGGCATTTTCAGTGCCTTGTCCTGCTGTAGAGTCCTGCATGGGTCTAGGTCAGCAGACCTACTCCCAGTGTCGGACTGGGACACCAGGGGCCCACCTACAAACCTTTGACTAGGGGCACACTCTCACTGCTATTATTCTTTCTCTTCTCACAACCTCTATTCTCCTAGTCTCTTTTCTTCACATACTATAATCTATTATTCCATCTATTTAGCCACTGTGTTTTCATTGAAATAGGGAATGGCCATGAAATAGGCCAAATGAGGGCCCACTGACACCTGGGCAAACCGGGACTTTTCCTGGTATCCTGGTGGGCCATTCCGACACTGCCTACTCCTGACATAGACCCAGCAAGAAGTGAACTAGAAGTGATATCACACCTGGGTGGATCACCCACGTAGGAAAATTTACTAATTTTTTATTCTCATAACTAGGCAGTCCACATCTCAATCCAACTCTCCCTGCAGGGTGCCTACAGACTACTCGCATGCTCAGAAGATATTCAAAGGGTGTGCTGTGAGAGGACCAGCTGTGACATTTATGGGTATGGTTTTGACACAAACAGGGTAGAACTATGACATGATATTGACTGGAGATTAGGTAAGTAGGGAGGTTCCTAAATCTGTCAGAGAATAGAGAGGGAGCATGGAGTGGGAGATTGGTAGGCCATTAGGATGATCTGAGGGCAGAAACACTGGAGATCACAAACCAACCCACAATTACATGTTATAGCAGACCCAACCTTGACTGGTATTTTACAGAGTAGACCAATGAAACCCTATACCCGCCCAATGCAGAATTTTACCCTGCGAGTCACCAAAAAGTAACCATTTTTGGGTTTTTGACCTAAAGCAGATACATTTGACAAAACTAGTTATTCCATACTCTAGTATTGAAATAGGACCTTGGAAGGCCTTAATACAGTAATATGATTTGGTACTCCCAAGTTTTCATATTACAATAACCTGATTCAATCCTTATGGCTGACCAACAGATGAGTTGATAATAGAAAATGTTTACTTATCTTTTTTAAGGATGTTAAGCGGACAAGTAAGTGGATAAGTAAACCCCAGAGAAGGTCTGAGTATCAGAAGTCCAGTGTCATTGTTGAGCAGGGCTGGAACTAGGGGTAGGCAGAAGAGGCACGTGCCTAGGACGCAAAGCTGGGAGGTCGCCAGACACATACCTACTCTGTGCCTACCCCTAGTCCGGACCCATGTCCCTGATGATATTATTCTCCCCAGTAATACAATTGTGTGCAAGAGAACCTGTCCATGCTTGTTCGCGCACGAGTGTGCCAGGCTGGCGTAGCCAGGAATGCTGTTGAGTCTGTGGGGCCCAAAAGTTTGATGCGCAAAGTACAGTTACAAAATGGTTTTGTATATAACCAACAGATCAATGGTTTATTCCCAACCAATGACAGAGCTGTTTCAGTCTCCTCAAAATATGTATTAAACTATAAAGGCATTGCTTACTCAAGCTTCAAAGTTAGTAAAAGATTTATGCGAATTATACCTTTTCCCAGGCACTTAGCATTATCATAGCTTACACTTCTACCATCTAAGGATATAGATCAAAGAAGGTGAAAAGAAAATTACTGCATTTAAACTTAATTCTTTTAAAAGGACACATTCTCACTCCATTGGGATCTGAAGGAAAAATTGCTGACATACCAAAAAAACACAATGGTATTGGTGAACCTAGCAATTTTTAACAATGCTTAGCAGCCCTACTAACATGTAACATTTAACAGATGGGATCAGAGAATACCTGGATTTCACGTATTCCATGTCTTGATTGCTCTAAATCCCTATACTTGGGAACAAACCATGCTGGGGTAAAGGGATTTTCCTGGAGGCTTTTGCTCACATGTTCAACGCACAGATCCTCGGAGACTTGATTCTCTTTCCAACTTCATGTGCATCCAAAATTCACTTAGTTGATGAAAACCCGATAATTCCACAATAAAAACCCTCCCTCTGTGTGCAATATATAGAGGAATATCTAGCACCAAGCAGCCAACACTGGTTTTATTTTCCAACCCCTTGTTTGAGTTTTTGTTACTTGATCCAATTACATTATATTGGTTTCTAGAACCATCATTCATGTAGACTGTTAAACTGCCAAACTTCCCACTGTTATAGTGCCATACTTTGCATGTGCTTCAAACCAAGACTGGATAAAGAAACTTGTAAAAGTGAAGGAGATGTCCACGTTGTGCAAAAATCATCACATGACTGTCTTCTTGGTAAATGTCTATTACTGTCTACCAGATGTCCTGCCAAACTTTTAGCTGACTAAGGTACTATAGCATTTGGGCAGATTGGCCCAGCACTGAAAAAATATTATTTTCTCACATGGTGTGCTCTAACCTCACTAGAACTTTTTGCACTCATGCTGCGTGTAGCCCAATTCTATAGGCTGGCATCCAAGAACCTCCAACACATGATCATCTGTCTCAATGGAAAGATATCTGCAATGTGCAGAGGTTCCGAAATCTGGAACATATGTCGGAACTTATCCACACACTAATAATTACATGACTAATTAAGTCAGGTCAAACTATTATTTACTATGCAAGATGTAAGGTCGTGCTAGTCCTTATGGTATGGGAATTAAGAACAAGAGTCAGCTTCTCCTGTTCAACTGGAACTTGGTAATGGTCATCTCATATGGAATTCAGAGTGGACCCCACACCCCTGTAAATGTGTTTATTTTGAAACTGTACTTTTATTGAGGGGTAACAGTGGAGGAACTTACAGAGCAGAAGGCATGAGCGAGTATTCGATCACTTGATATCTGGTTAGGTACAATATTTATGTGTCCCTAGCTTTGTAATCAATACAGTTTAATAATCAGCACACGCCAGAGCTGCTAAATAGATGCATGTACCATGATGGCCACCATCCAAACCAACTTCAAAGTAGTAGATGTTGTCAGATCACTATAAGCCTTATTGCTCATGGAGGCCTGAAATCATCCTTCCATTGGACCCTGTTCCAATTTAGATAAAATGGGCTTTTATAACCCTATAAAGCCTGGCTAGAGGCGGCCTTCAACATCTGATAAAAGGAGCTGTTTCCCTAGATGTACAATCTTCTCAATTAAATAAAAGAGGAATCATTCATCACTCTCAGACACATGTTTTTAATAGTCAAAGCTTGGCAGAGGGGCAAATGAGTATTGAAGATTTATAGCAGAGTGGAATAATTGAGGTACTCTTGTGAAATTTCACATTTTTCAGATACATGCAGCATGTTCAGATATGCATCAACATGGAAGAGACACTTTCCTTTGTAACAGGGGAGAGAAACCTTTTGGATGATCTTTAATCACTTTAGAAAATGAAATTTTCCGGATGGCTAGATGTTGTTAAAAAAGGAACAAGGCCATGAGACCCCTTTTGGTATATGATATTAGAACTAACATTCTATAGACAGGAAAAGGAACACCCTGACTGCTGAAAGGGGGCCGCATTGCTAGTGCAATGTGTGCAATAGGGCTGTTTGTACTAGCCGATCCAAAAATAACCTGAAATCCACCATGTTAATGAGGAGGAAGTGAGGCTCAAACCATTGCCCTCATTGGAGCTCTTCAAAGTGTTTAAAAGAATGTTTCCATGTAGCAGTAGCTCAGGGTTGGACTGGGCTTGTGGGACACCTGATGGGCCCCAGCCCTTATTGGCCCCGCTGATCCAGACCTACTACCTATCTGAGACATTTCTCCCTCCTGACCTCACGCCTGACCACAATCATGTCCACAAGGAAAGAAGGTACACAATGTGCAGGGGAAGGGGGGTGCTGAAGGGGGATTGTAGCTGGTGGGGGAGGTCCTGATGTGGAAGCTTGGTGGGCTCTCTAATATATTAACTTTAGCAATGTTCAGGTACCTTGTTCAGGAATAATAACACAAAAGTAGTGCCGGAGGGGCAATAAGGAGGGTATGCCCAACTGCCTCACTGGTTGCACAATGCAATTTGCACCCTGCTTTCCAGGGCCAGTTGAGTGTGGCTGGTAAAGTCTTTTCATTGGCTTCTATTTCTATATAACCAGTGAATATTTGCTTTAGGGTATGCACACGGAGTGTCCAAGACAAAGAAAAATGTGCCGGCAATCTTTTAGTTCCATCTCCTAAATCATACTTCTCTTCTTCAGAAATCATTCGGCGCTTTGTTTATCCATCTTATTTTTTGACTCTCGTCCCAAGTCTTGCCAAGGAGTCTAGACCTGTAGTCACGCCAAAGCTATTCAACTTTCATTTCCCCTTTTGCTTAAAGGGGAACCTCCCTTTCCTCAGCTACTAGCAAAGGGATAATCCTAAAGGGAACTCTTTGATGTTTTACAGCTGGAAGCCTTGCCTTTATTATGGGGATTTCATTTTCGGAATGATGAGAGGCAAGCAAAGTAGGACTTCATCTGGAGTTCAGTCACAAGCATTTGTATCTAACCAGGGGCGATCCAGCTGGAGCCCATTTCTTAGACTATTTTGTGCCAGTCTGGGGAGCACCAGGAACTCCATACCTGCCGTAAGCAGGTGTCATGGGGCAGGAAATGAGCACTGATCTTCCCCAGAAAGAGACATGTGCAGTACATCTGGTTGGCATGGTAGAACATAATATCTTCAGGCCTGGAATAAGTTGTCCATTATAATTCTCTGTGTTGTCATCCTTTTTTTTAAAGTCCGCTCTGTGTTAATCCATTTGTCAGATCAGCAGCGTTGTATTAAAAAAATAACACTGACTTCCAGAACTGAAATTCCCAGCATGCAACGTTCCTACAGTAAGACTGAGACCAGGGAGTCTGTGTAGTTCATGCGCATTTTTGTACCAAGTTGTAACAGCGCATGAGCTTTGTAGACATGCTTGTATCCAGGGGAAGGAAGAGATCTGTGGCATGTGCAGTGAGTTAGCTGGCGCCATGTTTATTATATCACAGAAAAGAAAATGCTGGCACTGAGAAATAAGGGGGTGTGGCAACAAAATAGGTGTGGTCAAAACATTTCCCCACCATCCTCACGCAAAATCTTTTTGTTCCTTTTCTATTTCCAAAATGTTGGGAGGTATGGAAATGTTCACATGCCCTTAGACTCACATGTAATATTGTGCATCACTGTGGAAGGTGCCCATCCATATTGTAAAATAACTGCTTTTGCCTCCCAATTGTAATACACATAAAACAAACACACAAGATATTGTCACAATGCATTTAATAAGGTATAAACAATCACGAGGGCATGCAATATTGTCTTACTGCCAGCACATCATAGATGCCCTATACTTCACACATTGCTCGTTTCTATACTAAATGAATGACATTTATTTGGTGCTGTTTCATTTCCAGGTGCACAGGATTTACAGATTTATATGGCTGTGCTGCAATATCCTGCTGTATGCATCATATGCAGTTTATTGAATCCTCTTGATGTAAGCTCTGCTGGCTACAGAGGTAACTCCCCGAAGTGTAGTAATAATTCTTTATTATTACTGTGACACGTCTTTGTGCAAAGAGGTTCTAGTATTGCTGTGTGAGGCCTACTTGCATTTTTGCCCAATTTGCTTTGAAGATGCATTAAGGACTGACTCTAGAATCAAGTTGGAATAGACAGCACATCCAGGGGTGTAACTACAGATTAAGCAGACCCTGTGGCTGCAGGGGGGCCAGGGGGTATAGGGGTCCCACCAGGTCCTAATTCATGTACAATTTCAATATGTAGTGGTAAAACAGGTCAACCTCTAGACATTTTGGGGGCCTGAAAAATAACTTGCTGTGGGGTCCAGTAATATCTAGTTATGCCACTGGGTACATCCGCTGCTATTCAACTTCCTATTCAAATTCGTCTTGAATAGATTTTAGCTCTTTCAAATGTTTCCAACATGCCTGTTGAACCATGCAGTGGCATGATTTGCATTTCCCAGTGGTCATACACAGTTGTCTCTGGAGCCAGCGGCAATGCATTTGGCTTTCATTGTAAGCACCAGTCAGTAGGAATTCTTTATCCTAATTTAGAAGACCAGAAAAAAAAGAAGCAGAGGTCTCTCCAATAGTGAAGATGTTCCAGGTGCAGGAAATAACTTGAGCACTTGGAACATACCCTATAAAAGCTTTAGAGGTGTTGATGCTGTCAAATCAGAGTTGGCAGCTTGTTGATCTATGTAAAGGGCCAAATTGACAAATTACCCAGCTAATACTTAGATATCCTATTGGATGAGGACTCCCAGCGGGTTTTTCTAGACCCTATTATGATTGGTTGGCCTTTGGTCCAAACAATTTTATCATCTCAACTTGATCCACCACCTTGGTGTAAAGAACTAGCAAATGTAAGAATTCTGCCGCACACCTGTATTCTACTTCTACTGCAGTTGTGGTGCTGGTCATCTGTAGGCCAAGATCTAGCAAATGTCAACTTCTTTGGTGACATCGATGATGCTCATGTGTGATTTGTTTAGTTCTCTGATACTGGGTAGATGGAAGAAAGAACTGATAGTCCATCTGCAGTTCTTGCTAAACTTTTCCCTGTGTATTTATGCTATGTATTTAGTTGTTTATTATTCAACCTTTATTTTAGATACTCAATATCCCAGAACAATACAAAAAGTTTTCTGGCATTGGCAGAAAAAAGAGGAAGTGCAGGTTCCTCATTTGGTGGAGATGTTTCAAGGGCAGAGTACAACCCAAGTAGGTAGCATCCTTGCCCTGTAAAGCTTTCTATACACAAGTTGACACTGTTGACTCAGTTGCCTCTAGATCAGGCATCTCCAACCATTAATAACGATGAGCCACACTCAAACAGGGCCGGAACTAGGGGTATGCAGAATAGGCGGAACGTCAATTGGTTTGTATGCCTACTTTTTAATACTTGATGTTAAATAAAGACTGATTTTTTAACTTTTATAGAATGCCTTGGAATATATTTTTTGAATCTGATACATGTGCCCTTTGAGCTGGAGGCTATATTCCAGCACTTTGGCCCTTTGGACAGGCCTTACAGACTGCAGCAGTTGGTCAGTACTAAAAAAATTTTTAGGCAGAGTAGGCGCCTGCCTAGGGCGCCATCATGGAAAGGGCACACTTTTAAAGGGGGATTTTTTGGTTTGCTTGATCTTTAATAGTTTTTCAATTTTATAAACTGCCTGTTCTTGTCCGTGATTTGTACTGCAGGCAGAAGCACTTCCCACCTCCCTCTTGGCAGCTGCTGTCACAGGTACATATTTGTAGGCAATATCTTGACTGTTGCTGGCACAGGTAAACAGATGATATGGGGCAATAGGATGGATTTTTGGCTGCTGCTGGCACAGATACATATTTGGGAGCAAGTTTGTGGATATTTTGGGTGCTGCTGGCACAGGTACAGATCGGGGGCAATATAAGTGATTGGCTGATGCTGGCTCAGGTACATGGGGCAATATGGTGGCTACACAGATGTTTGGGGCAATATGATTGATTTTTGGCTCCTGATGGCAGAGGTACAAAATAGGGGCAATATGATGGATTTTTTTGGCTGCCGCTGGCAACCAGAATGGGGGTAACAATATGTGGATGGATTGACTGCAGTTGGCACATGTACAAATGGGAGCAATATTATTGGTGTTGGCACAGGTACATGAGGCAACACAATGGCTGCTGGCACAAGTACAGGGGGCAATATGAATGGTAAGGTGGGAAAATGTAATGCAGGACTGGGTGAGGGGGCACTGATTAAAGCCCTTACCTAGGGTGCCAAAGTACCTTGGCCCGGCTCTGCACTCATATGGAGAACAAACTGATAATTCTGCATTGATTGGCTATTTGTTAGACGTCCACAGGAAAGGACAAGGTGGGGCCTCCATGCATATAGGCAATGCCCACATTGTTGGCAGCGCACTAAGCCTATCACTTATGACTGGACATCTATATTAAAAAGTTGGCATCTCTATGACATGTTGCATTTTTCAGCAGATGTCATGGATGACTCCCATCAACAACTGAACAAATCTATCAAGTCTATCCATATAACCTTATTTATTCAACAAGTTGATTTGTGTCCTTATTTTACCCCCCAGCAAAACTCACATGGTTTATTCATTTGGATTAGGTATGAGAGGTAGCAGGAAAAAAATGAAACATTTGTAGCCCATATGCAGTGTGTAGTTTATTGAGTGTGTTCATAGTTTAGACCCTTGGTGGGCCCATGCTTGCATTGGGGAATATAGTTTACAGTAACCAACATAGTCATCACAGCAGCTAACATAGTCAGCACATGCAGCATTACAATTACAGGGGAAGAATTGTGAGTAGGCCCCGCAGCGCCCAAGGCAGGTTGTAAAATCTACCTCTTCACAGGTACATGGACCATTGAGAGAGATGCCACCATCCATCCCAATGCTGCCCCTGGGTTCAAAACGCTGGCCACTGAAGGAAGCTAGGAGAGAGAGTAAGAAGGTTTTATGCAAATGAAAGGAGGTATGCATGAAACTTGTAATCTGGTTATGAACTACAGGAAATAGCTAAACCCATGTGATCTCAGGTTTATTTCACATCTGGTGGCTAGTTTTACTGTGCAACATTAGTTTGGAAATAGACATTGACTAGACCAAGAGAAACAACTTGCCAGAGATGCTTTAAAACTTGCAATGAAGGATTCTTATCTAATTAAATGAGACTGATGGCTCCATACCCCACCTCTCAATCACTGGAATGGCATGTCCTGACACCCCAACATGTGGTGGTTTCTCTACCAGCGTATTTAAGCCTTTTAAGCATTTTCCAATTAAAGTGAAAAAAAAAACAAGGACAAAATATGCTTATAATTCTACAGTAGCATTTATATTTTGGGTGCCCATTATCTCAGAACAATGGGAGAAGATGCCTGCCACAACCTGCTACTGGCATACTAGCAAGACCAGGAAGAAGAGGGTTTATGGGACCAAAATCATGGCTTGATTGACTGTGGTGTCTAGACAGATCTAGGAGTGAGGCATAAAAATTATGGAAAAACAAAGAGATCAGGCTCAGTTGAATTTGACTCTCCAACTTGGTGACCTTACTGGACAAATATCCACTAGTTTTGTGACCTCTGTCATCTGCTAGACCTTCATTTTGGTCCCCATGCTATCAGGGTTGGATATCTATGATCCCTTCAAAATGGCATAGTAGTTAAAGCAATGCAAATATTAGTTGAAACAATGATTCATTCCAAGGCCATATCTTGGGTTGGGGAGCTGACACCTATATCATATCTGGGTCCCCTGAGAAAAGCTTTTAAAGGAACATTAACACCATAAAATGAAATTGTTTTAAAGTATTGAAAATATCATGTAATGTTGCCCTGCACTGGTAAAACTGATCTGTTTACTTCAGAAACACTACTATAGTTAATATGAACAAGCTGCTGAGTAGCAATGGTGGAAATTGAAAAAAGGCTATATGGCAGAGGATAAATAGTGGATAACAGATAACATTATGTTCTACAGAGCTTATTTATATAAACAATAGTATTGTTTCTTAAGCATACAAAGCAGTTTTACTAGTGCAGGGCAACACTGCATTACATATTTATTACTTTAAAACAATTTAATTTTTTTATGTTACTGTTCCTTTAGGGAACGACCAACTGCCAACTCCCTTAGTATGCCCAGAGCAGTTTGGGATTTTTTCTGATTAATTAGCAGTGGGGCACTGATAGATTTGAATATCTGTGGGAACAAAGTTAAAGGAAAACTTTAGTTTACCCCACAATGAATATTTAAGCAACTGATTTATATCATATTAAAGAATCTTATCAAACTGGTATATATATTTAAGTAAATCTTGCCCTTTTACATCTCTTGAACCACCATTTCGCGATGGTCTCTGTGCTGCCTCAGAGATCACCTGACCAGAAATACTACAACTCTAACTGTAACAGGAAGTAGTGTGAAAGCAAAAGACAGAACTCTGTCTGTTAATTGGCTCATGTGACCTAACGTATGGTTTGTTTGGTATGTTTGTGTGAACTGTGAATCCTACGACCCCAGGGTGCGGCCTTTATTTTTTAAAATGGCAATTTTCTATTTAGGATTACCCAATGGCACATACTACTAAAAAGTATATTATTATGAAAATGGTTTATTTACATGAAGCAGGGTTTTACACATGAGCTGTTTTATGCAATATCTTTTTTTAGAGACCTACATTGTTTGGGGGTATAGTTGTATATGTTACTTGTAACCCATAGCAAAAAAAATTGTAAGACTGGGGAAGAAAACACCTCAATGGCACCCTTTTGAGGCTCACATCTCTCCCACAAGGAGAGTTTCAGGTCCCAATGCTGACCCCCCAGCCGCATTGCTAGTTCAAAGATTTTGGCTCTATAAGTTACCAAGAACAGCTTTTCGTCATCCTTGTTAACTTCCAGGCTGCTGCCTTCTTAGGTGGGATAATTCTGAGCTTTCTGGATACTGGATTTCCAGATAACAGATCCCATACATGTAGTAAACATCTCACTTTCATCGTACAACTCCATCTCAACAGGGTAGTGGTCAGGCACTGCTTTGGCCTGCAATAAAATAGATGTCTTTGATTTGTTGTAGTGCAAGACACATTTCGATTTCTTGAAATCTAAGTGGGCAGTGACTGTGCGCTTTCTCTCTGGGCCAGGAAGAGTGACATTACTGGTTGGTTGGTTTCTGATTGGCTTTCTCTGCAGAGAGCAAGAAGAGCAGCCAATGCACTGTAATCACATATGGGTCAGGTTGATGTGGCTGGAGGCTTTTGAGGTAATTTACTTGTGTGAAATAACACTAAGGGGTTTAAAAGGGTCAGACTGGATCAGTGGGAACCTGAAGAAATTGTGGGGTCCCCCCGGCCCTCATTGGGCCTGCTGTCCCACGCCTGCTTTGTGTCATTCTGTGGGACTGGGGGATTGGTTTGCGGTGACCCCTGCCCACCCTTATGAATACAGTGCTAATAAGCATAATTATGCAGCAAATGTGCAAGTGACAGTTTGTGAGTGACTATGTTTTTGCACTTTTCTCCCTGCCCGTAAATGAGCCCTAAATAATACAAAAAAATAGTATTTTCAAAATGTGATTCTTTTGGGAAGACTTTTCTTCCACTTAAAAGAGAACTAACCCACCCCCCCAAGAGAGTCCCCATCTAATAGCCCCCATTCATCTCCTCCCCGCTTGGGAGGGCATGAATGGGACCTGTCATCTGGAATGCCTGGGACCTGGGTAGGGCGTAACTAGGGCTGCTTTTGAACTGGACAGTTCAGTTTAGCACAGGCTGTCTGATTTAAAAAGTCTGAAACCTGTACAAAATCTGATAGCTCACCCCTCCCTGCTCCGGCTGCAATGCACAAGCCACAATGCCCATCACCATTCAAATAGGCTCCCACTAGCTACATAACAACAGCACCCTTGTTCCACCTGCAAAAAAAATTTTTTTTAGAGGGGCCTGGTGCACACCTACCTGTCCCTGCCATCACCTCTTTCCCACCCGTTTCCCTAATCCTGGCTGTGCGCACAAAGTAAGTAACAGAGCGTCTGGGAAGGTGGGAATTTCTTAATGCTATAGAGGAAGCAGACCCACTTACACCACTGCTCCAAATAACTCCCTCCATCCAGTTGTTCCCCTTTTATTGTAGTAACACTCAAGGCATGTGACTACCACTATTTCTAACCCTAACTCTAATTACAGAGCCAATACAGCACATTATAGAGGACATTTCATAAAGCCCACTGTAGTGTCACCTCTTTATACAGAATCAGATAAATATTATTATGGTAAAATATGAACAGTTTATACATACATGAGCAAAAATCTACATTTTTACTAATGAAAGACTTAGGAAATATTCTAAAGCAGAAATTTTATTGGTGGTTTATAGTCCACAAAGAATGCAAGAGCAGGATTTGGCAGCTAATAAAAGATAATGAGATACATAGCAAGCTGGGTAAAGCCAAAAACATGTGCTTGTCTATGTGATGGGGACTCAAGGCCTCCCAGTTGTCTGCTGTTACCTCTAGGAGAGACCACAGGCTGTTTTTATTCAAGGTACCAGAAACTTTCCTATTTAGATTTTTGTAAACATCTATTTTGGTATATCTGCTGAATTGTATCTAGCCAGCATTAAAACCAGAGCAATGCTTTGAAATTAAATGTCTTACAGATGTTATTTCAGTGCCCCCAAACCCATCTTTAACGTTTTATCAGCCAAAGTGTTACTTGACATAACCACTAGAATATCCGTTTGCATAGCCCAATCCCCAGCTTAATGTATGAGTAATATTCATAAAGATAAGAGGGAGAAAGCATTTAGGGGTATCTCTTGTTAACTTTTAGTATTTTATAGAGAGGCTAACTCAGCAATTTTTCAAGTGGCCTTCATTTTTTATCAGCTTTTGAATTATTTGCATTTTTCTCCAACTTTTAAATGGGGGTCACTGACCCATCTAAAAACAAATGCTCTGTAAGGTTACAGGTTGTTACTGCAGGAAAGGGATCTGTTATCCGGAAACTCGTTATCCAGAAAGCTCTGAATTACGAAAAGCCCGACTCCAATAGACTCCATTATAATCAAATAATCTCAAATTTTGAAAATGATTTATTGTTTCTTTGTAATAATAAAACTTAAATAAAAAATAAAAGTAGCTTGTACTTTTAACTAAGATATAATTAACCCTTATTGGACTCAAAACCAGCCTATTGGGTTTATTTAATGTTTAATTAATTTTCTAGTAGACTTAAGACATGAAGATCCAAATTACAGAAAGACCCGAGCACTCTGGATAACAGATCCCATTACCTGTACTTTATTACTCATCTTTATAGGCAGAGCCTCTCCTATTCATAATCCAGTCTCTTATTCATATTGATAGTTACTAGGTTCATTTGGATCCTAGCAACTAGATTGCTGAATAAAAAGCCAATTAACTAAAAAACTAAAAATTAACTTAAAAATATATAAAAAAAAAAAAAAGGAAAAAGAAAACCAATTGCAAATTGTATCAGAATATCACTCTTTATATCATACTAAAAGTTAATTTAAAGGGGAACAACCACTTTAAATAGGTCTTTTTATCTCCAGCATTTTAGGATTAGAGGAAAAACAAATGACTTCTTACTCTAATAAGTGAGCATTTATATAACATTTACATTCCTGGACACTTTACAGTCTGTATTATATTTAATAAATGTTTACAAGTTCTAGTTTATGCATAACCTCAACACGTACAACACTATAACAAGGCTCTTGGAATGAAACAGGAGAATCTGAGTACCTTGTTCATGAGAGCTTGCTATCTAAGGGTTAGGGGAGAAGCTGGAGAAGTTGGGTTAGGGGAGAAGTTGGAGATGTTGGCTTGGAAGATTCCCAGGTGCAAAAAGAAAGGCTAGAAGTTATAACATAGGCAAAGGCATGTCGAATAGAAGGCATAAAGGCAGATATGTAAGCAGATGGATGGAATGTTTATTTTATATCAAATGCAGAGTTCAGCTTTAGTTTCTTGAATTGTATTGTGCCAGATCAAGAATTGGCCCAATGTCAGTTGAAAAAGATCCCATCTATAATTTTAAGTATAAGAGTATAAATACAATGGACTCTCACTGCAGAGCCAGGCCAAAGCTGGTATTACAAACATGGTGTCATAAACCGTATGTTCAAAACTTGGCACTAGGGAAGAGTGGTAGTATAAATTTAAGCACTATATAACATAGTTGCCTTTTCCAAAAATGAACAAAAGTGAAAAATGTTAAGATGACTATATCTAAATTTCTTTAGATTAGTTCCTTTGAAGCATAAAAAGATACTCCGTAGGAATGTTCCTTGGCTGTGTCTTTGAGATCAGAGTCTAGACATGTCTCTTGATGGGAAAGATGACCTTTAAATGCAAAATGATCACCAAGTTGTTTAGCTGCTACGCCTTTAAAACATTTCTATGAATACAGATATCCTTTTTGGGGTGAGTTCTGAGAAGCAACGGTTATACCATATCGTTGAAAAACTACATTTAAGAAAACATGTCAAGTGAGTCGCAAGACTGCATCTGAAAACAGTTGTGCCACTTGTTTGGGAAGATTACCTTTGAGGAGAACAGTAATGTTCCTTGGTTGGGAATGTGAGAAGATAGTAAAGTTACTTTCAAAACGCTACTTTTAATGAGATGGTTATAGTACTTGTTTGGGAAGGCTACCACTGAGAAGACAGTTGTGTTGCTTGGTTGGGAATTGCACTTTTAGTAAGATATGTCAATTGTTGTTACAAAAGAAAGTCATGTCCAGGGTCGACTGGTTCGGCGGGACAATGGGAAAATACCTGGTGGGCTCTGTAGGCCCAGTCCAGTCCATACACTCTGCTTTGGGATATGCAGGTGTTCCCCTAGATCCAGGCCACAAGTGAGGAGGAGTATATTGTGCCAGCAATATAATCACTGGTAAATTACTCATTGGTGCTGTTTTCATAAATTCTCCCCCTGCAGCACTTACTCTTAAGTGTGCCGACCTGCTTTCCAAGAGCAGGACCTCCCCATTGACATCACCATGCACATATCACACCCCTGACGCACCCATTCCTTGTGCCCTAAAATGTCTACTCCCCAACCCCCAAAACGCCCCACTTCCTACCCCCCCCTGATGTTACCACCCTCCCTCACCATTGGCCTGTAAAGTTGCCTAGGGCACCCGGCTGGCCCAAGCCTTGCAGTGAGGTTTTGGGCTGTGGGTCATACAGTGGTTTGGGTGGTGGATCCCTGATATTGCAGCTCCGGTGGGCCCAAACCTCCCTAGTCGGACACTGGTTATGTCATATATCATACAAATCACCGAAAGGATATGTTAATTGATAGGCAAAGCTACATTGTTGGCAAGACTGCCTTTGAAAAGATGTCAATGGGTTGGGAACAGAAACAGTAACAATTATGTAACTTCCATCTTCAGCCGTTGCTTGGCATCTACCCATGCATCATACAGGGTGTCCACCTCCATGACAGCGTAATCTGGACTGGTGTGAATGGAGATCAGGGCAAAGTCCTTCATCACTGGAACGGAAGAATGATAAGAGGGATTACATAGGTTGGCCCTCTAACGTTCGTGTTGGATCACAGCTAACTGTAAAGAGGTCATTTTAACACAATGGAGCTCCATAGGTGGAGGAAGCTCCAGGGTTTCCAGTGACAACTGCAGCCATAAATGCAGCATGTCGTAGTTATATCAGGCATAACCCCCCCTGTGTTCTAAGCAACTTTTCCATTGATCTTCATTATTTACTTTTTATACTTTTTATAATTATTTGCCTTTTTGTTCTTACTCTTTCCAGCTATCAAATGGGGGTCACTGACCCCATCTAAAAAATGAATCTCTGTAAGGCTACAAATGTATTACCATTGCTACTTTTTATCACTCATCTTTCTTTTCAGGCCCTCTCCTATTCATATTCCAGGCTCTTATCAAAATCAACACATGGTTGCTAGGGGAATTTGGACCCTGGCAACCAGATTGCTGCAATTACAAATTGTAGAGCTGCTGAATAAAAAGAAAAATAACTCAAAAACCACAAATAATAAAAAAGTAAAATCAATTGTAAATTGTCTCATAATATCACTCTATACATCATATTAAAAGTTAATTTAAAGGCGGACAACCTCTTTAAGGTACAAATATCCTGGTTAAAAACAGAAGGAAACAGCGACCTCTAGTGGCCAAATCATGTTCCATAATTTAAAAAAAGGTTAGTTTCTCCACTGCAGCCGATTCTAAAGCCCCAAATAATTGTGATGCTAGTCTTTTGAGAAATGCTGAACCAAAGGATGCTGCTCTTGCTTTGCTATAGATAACCTACCTATATGAGCAGAACATATAGGGACCCGAACCTGCACCCGCCCGACCTGTGCCCGCCGGCCACACTGATGATGTTACAAAAGGGGCGGGCGTGGGTAGGCACACGCCTATAAAACCGGAAGTCGGAAGCCAGCCGTGCAAACATCACAGCAAGGTCGACCCGAACGTGCCCCACCCATTGGTATCGGGTCAGCTCACACATCACTATTACATACTACAGTCAGGCCCGGATTTGTGGAAAGGCCACCTAAGCCCGGGCCTAGGGTGGCAGGATTTCAGGGGGGCGGCATGCTGCCCAATCACACCCACATTGGTTCAAAAACACAGGAGAGGCGATGGAGAAACAATCCCGTGCGCCAATCCCGATTGCTCCTGTCCCCCTGGAGGGGACAGGGGCGACGAACGGTAGTGGGCCTAGGGGTGCCCACTATTTAAATCCGGCCCTGACTACAGTGTGTATTTACTGTACCATCTGAGCCAGAGAAAGTACCCAGAAGATAAGCTGAGATTAAACTGCCTACAGATGCTGGATGTGGATGCAGAAGCCCCATGTTAATTTGCCCTTTAAAGTGCAAACACTAGAATGTTCCAAGCCTCAGCCTTTGAGACTAAACATTACTTACCCTGCCCAATCACAATGTTAATCCTAATTGTGTTTATTGCTTAAGTATGTGCTGAGAGTTAATTGTGTAGGACAGAGTATAATTATTTGTGTTCCATATGTTCGCCAACATGGGGGAGATTGGAAACAGAGGCCCTTCCATTGCGTTCAACTTTTCACCTCGAAGCACAGGCAGTTACGGCTAGCTGATTCATGTCAGTTATATAAAGGCCCCAGGTTGCAGGGTGCTCTGCTGCATCGACTGTAAGTCAGGCAGAATGAGTCATGCAAAGTAATGCAGAGCAGATGTCTTTGCAACACTGTCTTAAAGTGCCACCTTGTGGTAAGGCTAGGTGCATTACTGCAGCGCTTCTTGTTGGCTATGGGTGCTGCATGTGGATTTATTGAATCAGACATTAGTATATCATTAAGGAGCTTTTTCTGGGCACCATTCTTACTTTGCAGTTGCCCCTTCAAATGTAAAAGTGGCAATTTCTGTACTGCTTGCCATTAGTTTTGCAACTGTACTATCTAGGAGTGTTTTCTTCATACTCGACTTACAGGCACTGTTCACCTTTGCGTTAACATTTAGTATGATGCATTGAGGGATATTCTGAGACAATTTAAAATAGGTTTTCATTTTTTATCATTTACAGTTTTTAAGTTATTTATTTTTTTATTCAGCAGCTCGCAGTTTGCAATTTCCTCCATCTGGTTGCTAGGGTCCAAATTACGCTAGCAACGATGTACTGATCTGAATAAGAGACTGGGATATGAATAGGAGAGGCCTGGTTAGGTGGACGAGTAATAGAAATGAGCAGATCTATGGATAATGCCTATAGAGAAAGCAGAGCAGATATAGGGCCTATAGTGAAAGCTGAGCAGATATAGGGCTGGGGTTGCCACTTTTCCCTGTCCCACTTTCCAGATGGGAAGGTGTTGTTATGAGGCCATGATTGTGACATCAGAAGCGGGGTGCTGCAGGGGAGGATTTTGACAGTAATGTAACTAACCAGCCCCGGGTGCAGGCTGTGCAGCCAGTGGCGGAACTACCGGGGGAGCAGGGGGTGCGAGCGGGCCAGGGCCCGCACCCCCTCAGGGCCCTCCCGGCAGCCCATGCACCACTGAAAAATAATGTACAGTGTCAAGCACAGTTATACGTCCCTGAAAATTGAATGAATCTCCCTTTGATTATTACATTTTGTGCTTCTTTCATTAAGATTTTAACCTTAATGACAACACTGTGAATAATGGAGCATGGCTTAACTTTACAATATTCTTGTTGGACTGAACTTTATATCATCTTTCAATGCCAGTTATGTGCTACTAACCTGGTCCTCACCATGTTTGCTTTTGAGTTTATAAGTTATAGAGAAAAAGAACCCCTTATTAACCAATGTGTTTCCCTGATTAGGGTTAAATTCCAATTTCCTTGGTGTTCCCCCAATGACCCAACAATAACTAGCAACTAACAATTAATTAACCATAGATTAGTATAATAAATTAAACCTCTTTTAGTACACTAAGGTATCTAAAGTGCAAGTGCTTAAATAAATAAACAATCCCTTAGACTTCAATCCTTAATTATAAAGTGGCTAGTGCTTATAATAATCCATCATTAATCCACAATGAATTAATACAATTAATTGACCTTCATTAGATTGAGGTATCTAAAGTGCATACACTCCAATCAATTAATGCTGCATTGAAATCCAATACTTAATTATAAAGTGACTTGTGTTAATAAAATAACAAAGTAAGTTGGACTAATTCACAACATAAATTAGCAATAGGCTCAATTAATTTAAAAGTTAGGAAAATGAAATATATAGATGGTGGAGTTGTCCCAAAGAAACTATCTTGTTCTTTGGCTATCTATAAGACACCACCAAGATGGAGATGTCAGCAATACCTGAGACTGTGGTCTCGTTTGTTAATCTACCCCAGGGCTGTCCAACTGGCGGCCCGCAACCTCCCCTTCTGTGGCCCCCCACATGCTGTGTCTGTTTACCATATGTATACTTTAGAAGGTATCACTACAGAGATTAACTGGCCCCTGCATTGTTTAAACCTTAAATTCAGACTGTTATCCCCTGTATTGTTCACACCTGTGATCCTCCTGCATTTTTCACACTTGTGACACCTCTATTGTTTATATCCTAAAGCCTGTACTGTTCACACCTGAGACCCAGACTGAAACTGCACACATTGTTCACACCTTATTCAAAATGCTAATGGGGCACCAGCACTGTGTCACTGTAAGTAGTACATATTAAAATAATAGCTTTCCCTGTCTCCTGCTCTGTTCTGCCTTCCCTCCCTGTGTGTGCCATTCTCTGCTTCCTCAGTGCTGCTTGTATGTGCCATTCTCTGCTTGCCCAGTGCTGCTTGGGTGTGCAATTCTCTGCTTGAACAGTGCTGCTTGTGTGTGCCATTCTCTGCTTACTCAGTGCTGCTTGTGTGTGCCATTCTCCGCTTGCACAGTGCTGCTTGTGTGTGCCATTTTCTGCTTGCCCAGTGCTGCTTGTGTGTGCCATTCTCCGCTTGCCCAGTGCTGCTTGGGTGTGCCATTCTCTGCTTGCCCAGTGCTGCTTGGGTGTGCCATTCTCTGCTTGCCCAGTGCTGCTTGGGTGTGCCATTCTCTGCTTGCCCAGTGCTGCTTGGGTGTGCCATTCTCTGCTTGCCCAGTGCTGCTTGGGTGTGCCATTCTCTGCTTGCCCAGTGCTGCTTGGGTGTGCCATTCTCTGCTTGCCCAGTGCTGCTTGGGTGTGCCATTCTCTGCTTGCCCAGTGCTGCTTGGGTGTGCCATTATCTGCTTGCCCAGTGCTGTTTGTGTGCCTTTCTTTGCTTACACAGTGCTGCTTGGGTGTGCCATTCTCTGCTTGCCCAGTGCTGCTTGGGTGTGCCATTCTCTGCTTGCCCAGTGCTGCTTGGGTGTGCCATTATCTGCTTGCCCAGTGCTGTTTGTGTGCCTTTCTTTGCTTACACAGTGCTGCTTGGGTGTGCCATTCTCTGCTTGCACAACGCTGCTAGTGTGTGCCATTATCTGCTTACTCAGTGCTGCTTGTGTGTGCCATTCTCTGCTTGCCCAGTGCAGCTTGTGTATGCCATTCTCTGCTTACTCAGTGCTGTTTGTGTGCCATTCTCTGCTTACACAGTGCTGCTTGTGTGTGCCATTCTCTGCTTGCACAACGCTGCTAGTGTGTGCCATTATCTGCTTACTCAGTGCTGCTTGTGTGTGCCATTCTCTGCTTACTCAGTGCTGCTTGTGTGTGCCATTCTCTGCTTACTCAGTGCTGTTTGTGTGCCATTCTCTGCTTACACAGTGCTGCTTGTGTGTGCCATTCTCTGCTTGCACAACGCTGCTAGTGTGTGCCATTATCTGCTTACTCAGTGCTGCTTGTGTGTGCCATTCTCTGCTTACTCAGTGCTGCTTGTGTGTGCCATTCTCTGCTTGCACAACGCTGCTAGTGTGTGCCATTATCTGCTTACTCAGTGCTGCTTGTGTGTGCCATTCTCTGCTTACTCAGTGCTGCTTGCGTTTGCCATTCTCTGCTTGCCCTATGCTACCTGTGGAATGTAAGCCTGTTAGGGGTTTGTTCTTGGGATTTGTTAGCATTTGGAAATTGTTGTTAAGGGCCCCTAAGGTGTTTAATCATGTGTTGGGGGGTTGTTGCATTATCCACTGGGGAGGATGAGGCATATGGATTTAAGGATATGTTTCAACATGACTTAAATTTTTCACATATGAGTGATGAGGGATTTCCCTGCAGTGAGCACCAACCAAAAAGTTATTGTTGTAACATGGGTGTGGTTTACAGTGGGTGTGGTTTAAAAGGGGGAGTGGCCAACACTGACTTCTTTTATCGGCCCTCCACCACATTGGCCCACTGTACCACAGAAATTGGACAGCACTGATCTACCCTATCTATGAGACACCACAAAGATGGAGATGTCAGCAATACCTGAGACTGTAGTCTCGTTTGTTAATCTACCCTAGCTAGTGGAGATGATTAAGAAGGAGAGATTGCAGAGAGAGGAAAAATAAACGAGCATAAACTACAACCACCCACATCTCACTTGAAAAGCATAAAATCCAGAGTTAAGAAAATCTTTTTTAAAAACCCAATGGTATTCTAAAATATGTGCCAACGTGCATTTCGCTAAATAGCTTTGTCAAGGCAATACATGCGGCTGCATACACTGACTATTTATCAGTTCCTCAATTGCTGTTGCGTGATGTCGCCATGTCATTACGTTACTCTAACCTCAATGCTTCATCACAGGCGTTCCACTGAGGGTTTGGCTCAATTGGCGCAGCGTAATGTCGCCTTGTCATCTCGTAATTCTAAATTCTATATGTCATCACGTTGAGACGTTCACAGAGGGTTAGGCTTGATGCCACTTAAACTAACTTCCAAATATCACAAGATTTTCAAACAGTTTTCAAAATGCATCATTCAATTATATTTTACCTTTTATCTTTGTTATTGCTTACCGGCCGGATTATTTTAATATGCAGCCTTATCTTGCTGAGGGATAAAAATGGGAAATTATTTAAATCATTAGTAGATTCAATTGTATCAAAATTAAAATTCTGTATATAAAAGTCATTCAAATGTACCTTTATTAATCTTTATTAATCCATACTTTAAAATATTAATTATTTCTTTTAAATGGTGCACATATTTAAATAAATGGTGTAAAAAGATTATTTTCATTTATACCATGGGGTGAAACAGTGTTCATTTGGAATATCCAATAACTCTCTTTTTTCAATAATACTTGTTCTAGGTTCCCCTTTCTAATACCTAAGTGAACTTTTTCTACTGCCCACACTCTGAGATTGGAAGGACTCATCGAATGGTATCTTTTAAAATGCTGTGCTACTGTGGAAAGTGTCTTTACAGATTTATTGTGATTGCCGGCCATTCTGATGGAACTGCATTGTTGTTGTATCCTTGTTTTGAGCATTTGGGTTGTCATCCCTATATATTTCATATCACAAGGGCATTCTATATAGTAAATGACACCCTGGCTCTTGCACTTAATATAATCATTTACTTTGTGTTGTTTGCCAAATCTGTTTGTAAATGTGACAACTCTTCATATGTTATCACAAATATTACACTCACCACATGTAAAGCATCTATGGTTTCTGGTTTGCTGTCTATGTTCTTGAAAGTGACTTCTGGACAAAATGTCTTTTAAATTGGGGCTCCTTCTATATCTATAGATACCCTGTCTTGAAGAACTGACCTCAAAGTACTATCTTCCAATAGTACCGACCAATGTTTGTTTAGGATATCTTGTATTTGGGAGCTATTTGTACTATATGTGGTAATGAACCTTACTATATTATCATTGGTCTTCTTGTATTTCATTTCCAATAGTTTGGATCTATCTGTACACCACAAAGCTTGATGGTAGGCTTTCACACTTTTTCCTGAATAGCCTCTTGCTTTCAACCTCCCTTTTAAATCAATGGATTATTCCATTGCTCCTCCATTGAATATTTCAATGGAGGAGCAATTCCTTTTTAACCGTAAAATATATATAAATATATATAAAATTATATATGTGGTAATTGTCTGACGACAAAGCAGGTGCAACTGGACAAATCAGCACTCCATGTTAAAAAGGTGTGCATGTAGCTGGGCCAGAATTAGGGGTAGACCGTAGAAGAACAGGTGTAGAGCACAACAAGGGCTAAGGAGGGGGAATTAGGATCCAGGCATATACCTGCTGCTGCCCTATGCACCCAGACAACAAGCAAGAAGGTGATTGGGGTTGGCAGTAGTAATAAGGGGTGTCCAATGGGGTGTAGGAAAGAGGTGGAATGTAGTACAACTAAACCTACTCAGTTATTTAACTAGACAGTGATTGTTCATTTACCAATGCATGTCAGCAGAATGAGCAGCCTCGCATGTTCTCTGCCCAAGAATAAGAGCCTTTAATACTATCTATTTCCATTCAGGATAGTTAAAGACTTTGCTCAGACTCTTACCCGGATCAAGAGCTCTAACACAACTGGATCATCCACTTTCGCCATGCTAAATCTCTGTATATTAAAGGAGGCGATTATAAATGCAAAACCCGCCCTTTAGGAAGCAGGCCGTCATGTCCGCTAACACCAAGAACCTCATTGCCCCTAAAGAATTAAAGACATACAGGTAAGAGAACCTAAGTTTAAACAGACTATTGCAGTGTTCTAGGTCTACAGTTGGATGCTGGATCTTACAGAACTCAGTTATGCTGCCCAAGTCATTCACAGAATAATCCAAGAGTAAACACCAAGTAATAACAGGTAAATAAATTTTTTCACTGTGGGTCTGATGGAATGCAGTATGGATTGATGTCAGACCTTTGTCCGTCCTGTGGCTCTCAGCCCTTGGAAGTAATACTTTAACTACCAACCCAGGTACATCTGTACATCCCAGGTATTTCGTATTGCCATTTAGGTGCAGGGATGGGACAACAGAGCATCAGTTTACATTCTAAGCAAGCAGGAATCTGGTGTTATCCATAATCTGTCATAATTCTATATATTGTTTTTAAATCCAAGCAGAACATGAATTTGAGTGCTCCTTGGTGCTGGGTCAGGTAGGGCTGATCCAATTGTTCCAATTGTTTGGGCCCAGGGACAATGATTGCATGATAATAGAGGATAATATTAGGTTGTAGCAGCCCCAGATCCACCCCTTTAATGGAGGCAAGACCCTATTTAACATTATTGATATAAAGTTTTATAAACGCATCAACCCTAGCTTCAAGTAGATACTGGAACATCTACTATAATGTTCATTTTGGATTTACTGGAACCAAAGTCTGTAGCCCTCAAACCATGAAATTCAGCCCCAGACCTACTACTCATCCACCAAACTTTGGCATTTGTTGGTATGAGCTATTCAGGCATGTATTTTTATTCTGGTACCTGCCTAACCAAGTGATAAAATGATTGATTGATAGATAATTATATAGTTGGATGGAACCTCTTGACTGTAGTTCAAAAGCTCCTAAAAGGACAAATTCTGCATATGGTGAAATCAGAATGCTTGAGCATGTAGTTTATTCTACAAAGCTGGAATGACCCCAAAGTTGGGAGAGGATGATTTCAGCAAGTTCATGGGCAGGTGAAGGAGACACGGAGAAAGCGATATGGTACACATTGGCACATTCAAACCAGCACCGTTTTCCATTTCAATCAAGATTCAGATCTATCCATGGTTCATCTCATTGAAGTTAGTGTGCAGCAATATGGGGCAATTCCCTGGTGTTTTATTTCTGCTGTGATCAAAACACCTTTGGTGCCAGAGCTCCAACAGTTACTTTGGATACACAGGTCAAGGTGCACCCCACATCTGTGGGCCCCAAGCCCCTACCCCAGAATAGAGTCTGACCACTAATCCCATGGCAGTAAAAAACATATTCAGTAGTCTACATTACCCTGTTTTATACTAGTTGGGTAGGAACTGATGGCATGTGATAAATAGTGAAGGTAGTGTGCTCCATTTTGTGACGTAACTAGGAGACATGCCTTCCCCCCCATCTGCCCCCCCGATGGGGCCTTGGGGCCTCTGGCATTTGGGGCAATATGTATTAAAATGGTTATCAGATACCCTGACCTTTTCCTAAATATTCTGGGGTAATATAATTTGGGGTGGGTTTGCCCAGTTTGTGTGTGATCAAGAGATTGAACAAATAAACCATTAGAGGGCAGCACAGGGTAACATGAGACGCTGGTTTATCTGCATTCCTGCAAGTATTAGAGGGCCAGAAAAATATAAGCAATTTGAAGCAACCCACTATAGGAACCCTTGGAGGTGGCTGTAGCTTCAGAGTTTAACCAGTTGTGTGCTACCATATTGCTTGAGGCATTACTGGGACAAATGGCAGGGGACCTTTTTACCCATAAAGTGGATCACCGTACCAGAGGCCACCCCTTTAGACTAGAAGAAAAGAACTTTCATTTGAAGCAACGTAGAGGGTTCTTCACAGTCAGGACAGTGAGGTTGTGGAATGCACTGCCGGGTGATGTTGTGATGGCTGATTCAGTTAATGCCTTTAAGAATGGCTTGGATGATTTTTTGGACAGACATAATATCAAAGGCTATTGTGATACTAAACTCTATAGTTAGTATAGGTATGGGTATATAGAATTTAATTAAAAGTAGGGATGGGTGTATGTATGGATGCTGGGTTTTCATTTGGAGGGGTTGAACTTGATGGACTTTTTTTCAACCCAATTTAACTATGTAACTAACTATGTAACTTTGGGAGGCTCACATTAGGTTATATTCTCCAGAAGAGGAGCAGGTGGTCTTGCACTGGAAGAATTCTATAGACAAATACACATACAGCATTATGCTTGGCATGCCACCCAGGCCATTTACCACTTAGTACACTGTGAGAGTCTGTGTAGCAAGACTCCTGCTTTGGATTCCGTAGGGTCTCTTTCTTCATACATGGATTCTTTTCTTCCACTGTGGTTCAATTCCCCAATGGGGATTACTGTCCCTGTTGTTATTTTAGTGCAGACTGACTCCCAAAACTACCTTCCAAGGCAGCATAATTCACATCTTAATAGGCAGCAAGGTCAAAATCCAGTGGCGTAACTACCAAGAGTGCAGGGGGGGGGTGAGACTGAGATAAATACATCATGGGTGTCAGGGTGGGGGAATCTTTCAGTGGCACATGTAGAAAACACGAATTTGGAGGGTGGGTGCGGTGGGGGCACATCCTGCACCCATGCCCCGCCTCAGCTGCTTAAGCCACTGTCAAAATCACTACCTATTTTGTAGGCAGCCCTGTTGTTACTTTCCCAACCAATTACACCACTGATTCAAAACAATCCGACCAGTTGCACCGGTCCACCAAGTCATGCCCCACCATCCTAACACCATTTATATCACCACCCTGGCCCCATACATCACCCCACTACTTTACCATAGCACTGTTGGCAACCTTGCTGGGCAACTGCTTCATTTTCACAGCAATTACACCTGCAAGTCCATTAAAGGTGCAAAGCCAATTGCATAAGGAGAAGATCTACTTCCTGGTGGCACCTTAGTATATCAGGACTGGACTGGGATTTAAAATAGGGCGGTCCTGGCATTCCTAGTACACAGAGGCCCAAACAGCCCCCCACCAGCCCACTTAATAGTCACTTTCTATGGCATCTTACAGCAGCTCCTCTGCCATTTGCCAGAACCCACAGATTGCCAGTCCGGGCCTGCTTGGTATACGTCAGATTGGAATTAGTATTACCATGCTTAGAGCCCGACTGTGTTCTGCAGGCTCTTTAGAGTTATTTCCTGGAAAGACACTTCCTTTTTCATTAAAGAGCAAGTGAAATGAGAACATAATTTCGGTGGCCCGCCTTTAAACAAACCATGGTGGGCGGAGAGGAGACAATAAAGCAGTCTTTATTTTTTGTCTCCCCTGAAGGGAGATCACTGTACAATCACTGACACTCCCGAATATTCCTCTCCTGCTGCTGCAGGTAAGTGATTTGTTCTCTCTGATGACCTGTCTGTCCGTGGGTACTCATTCCTCTGCTTGGTTCCTAATACCCATCAGAACTGCTAGCTTCCCAAATACACAGTGTAGCCTAACAACCAGAGTCTGGGGGATTAAAGGACCAGTAACATCAAATTTTTTTAAAAAAAAATTCGTTAGTAAACATCAAAAAATAAACACCAAGACAAATAAAATTTTAAAATTGCAAAGCCTTTATTAAGAAATAACTTACCGAAACTCCACTTCCTGTCCTCTACAGAAAAGGCGACACGGCGACCATCCATGGTGCGGCGCTGGATTTCTCCTCCTTGGCTCTGTCTCATGCTGTATTGACAGAATGTGAAGCGGCTGCTGCATCAGGGAGCGTGGCTCATCGGCGCATCTGTAGAGTGGGGAAGCTGCTAAGAGAGGAGCTGGGCCACATCGTGGATGTTTGTAATTCCAGGCTGATCGGAGTTCCCAGTCACGTAGCCACTCTCAACATGCGCTGCTTTCCGTATCGAGCGCTTCTTACCGACCCGAATTCAATGCGCTGCTTTCTTAAACACGTGTGCACGGAAAGCAGCGCATCTGAGCGTGGCTGCGTGCTATCGAGCGCTAAACTGCAAGCGGACACACAGTGCGGGTTTAAGATAGCACAGAAAGCAGCGCATTGAATTCGGGTCGGTAAGAAGCGCTCGATACGGAAAGCAGCGCATGTTGAGAGTAGCTACGTGACAGTGACTGGGAACTCCGATCAGCCTGGAACTACAAACATCCACGATGTGGCCCAGCTCCTCTCTTTACAGCTTCCCACTCTACAGATGCGCCGATGAGCCAGCAATCCTCGGTTATGGAAACCACGCTCCCTGATGCAGCAGCTGCTTCACATGCTGTCAATACAGCATGAGACAGAGCCAAGGAGGAGAAATCCAGCGCCGCACCATGGATGGTCGCCGTGTCGCCTTTTCTGTAGAGGACAGGAAGTGGAGTTTCGGTAAGTTATTTCTTAATAAAGGCTTTGCAATTTTAAAATTTTATTTGTCTTGGTGTTTATTTTTTGATGTTTACTAACGAATTTTTTTTAAAAAAAATTTGATGTTACTGGTCCTTTAAGGGGTTTATTTTTAAAGATCTAAGCAGTGTCTCTCAAGCCTTGAGTCTTGGGTTTGATTGAAGCCAATGTAGGCATCTAGAAAACTTTGGGTAGGTACCTAAGGAACAAGGGCAGTTTCTCCATCAGGGTATTTCAGCCAGCAGAAAATCAACTGACACCAGTCCTAAAGGGATGGTTCACCTTTAAGTTAACCTTTAGTATGTTATAGAATGGCAAATTCTAAGCAACTTTTCAGTTGGTCTTCATTTTTTCATTTTTATAGTCGTTCAATTATTTGCTTTCTTCTTCTGACTTATTCCAGCTTTTCAGATAGCAGTGCGGCTACACATTTATAGTTGTTGCTACCTTTTATTACTCATCTTTTTTATTCAGGCCTCTCCTATTCATATTCCAGTCTCTTATTCAAATTAAAGCCTAGTTTCTAGGGTAAATGGGACCTTAGCAACCAGACTGCTAAAATTGCAAACTGGAGAACTGTTGAATGAAAAGCTAAATAACTCAGAAACCTCAGTTCTCGAGAATTCTGGATAACAGGTCTCATGCCTGTTCCCCATGGGGGAATATGGCATTCGTCATATAAACACGGGTAGATTTCCATAAAATGCTTAAATGTTCATGCACACTTAGGGAAGTGACTAATTTAGCTTATATTTAGCTCAGCTACCTATTCTATAAGTTCAGCCCAGTTTTAATTTCAGTTCAGTCAAATGCAAATAATGTGCAATTGAGCAACAAAAACCAGAACACTAATTTTCTCTAAAAGTGCAACTTAATGCAGTGAAAAAGGAAGCTCCTACATTATAACTCCAGGCTTCACAATGAGCAATGAGTGTATAGAACATTTCTTCTTTACATGAGTGAGTAACTGCCAAAGTGCTTTGCTCAGCCAAGCCATTCTCTCTCTGCACATCAGTAGCACAGAGCAAATCATTAAGAGAAAGCCTCTGCCTAGGCAAGCACTATGGCAGCTTCCATTCATAGGAATGAATGGGATTAATCAGAGGAAGAAGGAAATGTACACAGAAAATGCTGCTCTTGGGTTTAGTACAACAAAAAAAGAGAAACGTACCTATTGGGATGTATATGTGATTATGGAGGGGGGTTGAGGCTGGGATGGGAGGTCAGGGAGGAGTGCGGGACCTGAGGAGGCTGATGGACCCTGGGCCCCCAGTCCAGCACTGTATAGTTGCCTGCTTGGACATCATGAAAAGAGTAGACTCTTATTTAAATGTATAGTTCATTAAATCACATTTATTAAAATAAATATTTAAGTTTCTCTTGTGCTTTTATTTAGACTTAGGTATGACTCTTAATTACAGATTAGCATGTCGTCTCCCGTCAAAAGCTTTGCTTTCCTCGACCTGGAAGCCACCGGCTTAAACCACGACCTTCCGAAGATAACAGAGCTTTGCCTGGTGGCCGTCCATGTCTCCTCACTGGAGAACCCAGAAACGGTCATATCAGAAGTGCAACTGCCCCGTGTGCTGGACAAGCTTTGCCTGTGTGTGGATCCAGCGAAGCCCATCACGAAGGAGGCTTGTATCATCACAGGGCTCAGTAATGAAAAACTGACCAACTGCCAGAAGCCGTGTTTTGACCTGAACCTGGTTCAACTTGTAAAGGAGTTTTTGAATCGTCAGGCTCAGCCCGTCTGCCTGGTTGCTCACAATGGGTTTTTCTATGACTTCCCCTTGCTCAAAGCAGAGTTCCAGCAGCAGAATGAGGAGCTGCCTAGTTCCTTGCTCTGTCTGGATTCCCTCAAAGCTTTTCGGCAGCTTGACCAGCAAGATAGCAGGTACCAAGAGTTTCCCAAGGGGTTTCACTCTCTCCCAGGGCTCTATCGGCGCTTGTTTGGGAAAGAACCCATTGACTCCCACTATGCAGAGGGTGATGTACTGACGCTCATCAAGGTTTTCATGCATAAGGCCAGCGAGCTTCTGGAGATGGGCAATTCCCAATACAAGAGGTGGAGTAAGATTGTCCCTATGTACAGCACAGGGATAGCTTCTAAGCACAATAACTAACATATTGGTCGGCAAGAACTTCCCTGTGTAATATGCAGTATGAACTTAAATGGAACCCACTCAGCCTGGAAAACATTATGTTATAGGATGTTTTATATATTCTGTACATGGGAACATGGTGCCACCTATATCTGTTTTTATTCTACTGTCCAACTATTGTATGCATTTCATTATGAACATCACCTGTGACTGATCTGAATAATAAAGAGGTCACTGTCTACAGTCTGTCTACAGCTGTGGGGAGGACTCGGCAATGGTAGGGACCAAAGAGCGACAGTAGCACTTTATATTCATGGTGCCAGCTGGGGGCAATAAGCAACAGTGGGCTGGGCAATGCCCCCCTCCCTATCAAAAAAACATTGTAGAATATTTCACTATTGCACAGAAGGGGCAATACAACAACCTGGAAAACAAGGTGCAGAGTGCAAAATCCATTATGTTTTTGCCCTTGGCACCCTGCCTTCCACCTCTGCACTCCTTTTTGGAACACAGGGCAGGGCTGGAGGTGGAGGCCTGCTGCAAAATACCCAATATTCTCCATTTGCAAATTAGGATCAAATTGCAACCACATGCTCAGAACTTTCAGTACTTTTAACCCCCCCCCACACACACACACACACTTCCTCGATATGAACATTACATGGCACACCATAAAAGGATTAGACAGTATAAAGCGTACATACCAACAATGAAAGTTAAAGTGATGGCATTTCTAAAATGTAAATGGATGGTATACCACCCCCCATTTTCTACACAAGTTCAACAAATACAGTTTGTGCTGATCATACGTTTTGGCTATTACATTTTTACTTGCAACCCTAATTGACATTCAGGTTTATCGAGAAAAGTAAATTTACCCCAAATGTCACTGCTCCAAGCCTGCTGTGGGTCCAAACCCACAGTCTGGGAACCACTTCTATATAGTGTTCCTGATCAGGGATGTAACTACAGAGGAAGCAGACCCTGCAGTCACTAGTAAGCAATTTAAATATATCTTGATTGAATAGGGCCCTACATTTAATTTGTTATGGGGCCCAGCATTATCTAGTAACACCACTGTTATGTTTTGGATAGCCGACGATGAGTAGAGTATAACTTTATTAGCAGGCTCTCATGCAACCATTACACAACAGTAACTTTCACTTTTAAGCTGTATGAAGTATGCACAGTATAAGTCTGGGCATAGTGACATCTACAGGCCATTTGTATAAACACCACATATTCCCCCTATAGTAGGAAAGCATTTGGGCAAATGTAATAAACAACAACAATGCATCTTAAAGCCATAATATACATTATTCACATCACATAGTCCTGGGTCCATGCAGGTAGTTTTCTGATTCTCTCAGTACGCCTTATAGGTTCACTTTCTTCAGGCCTATTGCATTTGACATCAGGAGTAGGAAAATGTCCTTCATCAAAGGGAGCTTCTCCAAAGTCATATCTAACAGGAGCAAGACGACTTGTATTCCATATGCAAGTGGTGTAGTAAATTTAGATTGTCCTTGTTTCAGTATTCCTGGTTTCTTAATTCTGACTAAAGATCCAGGCTGAAAGTGTACTTCTCTGGCACCACGTTTTCTGTCAGTATAAGCCTTACATTTGGCTTGTTGACGTTTCACAATATCAGCAGTAAATGATTTTTTAGGCACAGTATTTTGTGGAAGTTTGATGTCTGCAACATGTAACTTAGTGCGCATCTGTCTGCCATGTAATAATTCAGCTGGAGATGATTGGGTTTTTGCATGGCACGTTGCTCTGTAGTTATGTAGGAATTCTGTTGTAACTACCGTATATACCCGTGTATAAGCCAAGTTTTTCAGCATGTGCTGAAAAAGTCTACCTCGGCTTATACTCGGGTCAGCGGTACCCGACCCGAGTAGCTGAGATTGCAGTCACTTTTAATCATTCCTATACCAACAGTACACTTGGGGAGAGACTGCAATATCCCACAATGCCCTCTGTTGGTTATATGAAAGAATAACAGTTCACCCTCTGTTGGTTATATGAAAGAATAACACTGACTTCAATATCACACAGCGCCATCTGTTGGTTGTATGAAAGAATAACAGTGACTGCAATATCACAGCGCCCTCTGTTGGTTATATGAAAGATTAACAGTGACTGCAATATCACACAGCGCCCTCTGTTGGTTATATGAAAGAGTAACAGTGACTGCAATATCACACAGCGCCCTCTGTTGGTTATACGAAAGATTAACAGTGATGGCAATATCAAACAGCACCCTCTGCACATGGTAGTGGGACAGTGGGACAATGCACACAGTAATCCGTTTGGCAATTCTCTATCAAAATCAACTTTGCAAAGAAGTCCGGTTGATCGCTGGGGGGGTTGCTTTGGCAGAATGTGCGCTGCTGGGAGACAGGGCTGTAGTTGTGTCTAGGCTTATACTAGAGTCAATAAGTTTTCCCAGTTTTCGTAGGTAAAATTAGGTACCTCGGCATATACTCGGGTCGGCTTATACTCGAGTATATACGGTACTTTCCATGGTTTCCTGGTAAGATTTGCTGTTTGTAGTGCTTCTTTCAGACTTCTGTTGAATCACTTGCTTTCTCCATTTGTGAAAACGGCGCCGGCTTCTCGTTTTTGACGCCGGCGCCCATTTTTTCCGACACTGGCGAAAAAAGATTTTTTGACTCCGGCGAATTTTTGCCAGCGAATTTTCGAGAATTTATTCACTGGCGGCGAAGCGCACAAATTCGCCACGAATTCGCGCCTGGCAAATAAATTCGCCTATCACTAGTAATGAGACTATCAACTAATTGTAGGTTTAATGCAGCAAAGAGATCCCTTCCAAGTATAGCAGTAACCTTATTCACAATGTAAACATCACATTTTGCAGTATTTGATTCAAATTGTACAGTCACTGGCAAGCAACCAAGCACAGGGATTGGATCCTTTAAGTAACTGACCAGTTTCAGGGCAGGTGCAACAAGCAGATCTTTTGCAAAGTATTTCAAGAAAATATCCTTTGGTAGTATAGAGACAGCTGAACCTGTATCAAGCATCAGATTAATGGAGTGTCCCTTGTCAGCAGAAGCAGTACTGACACTGACAGTGCATATAAACTTGTCTGGAATAAATGTACCAGCTTTATCCACACTTAATACTGTAACATTTGTAGTAGTGACTTCATGAACATGGTTTAGCAGAACTACGGCAGATCTTAGCAAAATGTCCTACTTTTGTGCATCTGCGGCACCGTACAGCTCTTGCAGGACATGTAACATGATTTGCAGTGTGTTGTGTTGAACCACAGCGAAAGCAGTATTTTCTATTTGTATTTGCTGTATGGTTTTATACTGTAGGTGAATCCCTTTCCTTAGCACTGTATTTTGCCTGTGACTGTGCATTATTAGGCCACAGTGTTGAATTCACAATCTGTACATTCCCAGCAGTTCCCTGACTGAGAGTTTTAGCCTCTGCCACTGCTGTTTCAATTTGGCTAGCAACTGTAATAGTCTTTGCAAGGGTTAAATCCTGCTCTAGGAGCAGTCTCTCTCTCCAATGAGAGGTGAGTTGTTTTTTCCACTATTTGGTCTCTTAGCATTTCATCTGTTAAGCTGACCATAGACGCACAGATCCTATCGTACGAATAGAGGATTTGATTTTGACCCGACTGATCCCGCCAGAGCCCATTGTGCATCGTAATCGGATCGTTCAGATTACCCCCGATATAGCCATGCTCATTAATGGCATATCAGGGAAAGATCTGCTCATTTGGCGATGTCGCCAAACGAGCGGATTTTTAAGTCTATGGCCACCTTTAGAGTCCCAAACTCCCAGGTAACAACCAGCTCTCTCAAAGCTGCTACAAATTGTTCTGTGGATTGGCCATTACGCTGTCCATGGCGGAATTTATATCTTTCAGCAACCACGTTTACTCTTGGCACGAAAAAGTTCTTTATAGCAGTAAGAGCAGTTTCATAAGTATCATCAGGTAATGGTAATGTATAGGATATACACTGTCCCTCTGCTCCCAGGCAGTGAATAAGTAAAGCACGCTTTCTAGCAGCAGAAATCTCCCCTTGGTCAGCAGCAATAATGTAATTTTCAAACATACGGATCCAAACAGTAGAAGGTATGGTAGGCTCACCAGGGTTTGGAAGAAAAGGGTGCAGGCTGCTGCAGAGGTAGAAGTGCCATCCTTGTCGCCAATCTGTTATGTTTTGGGTAGCCGAGGATAAGTAGAGTATAACAGTGCTTTTTTTTAGCAGGCTCTCACGCAACCATTACACAACAGTAACTTTCACTTTAACTTTTAAGCTGTATGAAGTATGCACAGTATAAGTCTGGGTACAGTGACATTTACAGGCCATTTGTATAAACACCGCAACCACAATTTATGATTATTGCCTTTTTCTTGGTACTAGTGTATATGTGTCACTTGGCATTATTTTCTAGCAGAGAACAATAGGGGAAAGGTGATGCCAAGGATACAGCATTAGGTACAGGACGGAACACATCAATAAAGTATGATGCTGGGAATGAGTCCCTGCCCCAGAAGAGTTTCTAATCTTAACATCCTTTTTGTAGTATTGGAGGCAGGCCCCAACTGGCAATCTGTGGATTAGTGCCATAGACAGGAACTATTTAGTGGGTTATTCAGGGGGGGTACTTATCTGAAACCCCTGGTCGGTGCACCTATTAGGAGAAAACTGCACCATTGGGATTCTTTCAGCGGGCACCCCAGAGTGATAGTCTTCTGGCTTCTTCATTTTTCTGTCGGCTGCGCTGTAGCATGTAGCATGAAAAGCTGAACTTTACATAAGAAGTTGCCTATTTCATTCTACTGCGCATGCTTCTGCCCCTGGAAATTTGAAGATAGAAGAAGTCGGAAGACGATTGCTCTGTGATGCTCACTGGAAGAACCCCTGGAGCCAGGCCCGGACTGCCTATCTGTGGGTTCTAGCAAATGTAAGAAAGATGTTGGGGAGCACCTCCAATCAAATGTGAAAAACAGAAGATGGTGTGCAAGGTCAAGTAATAAATCACAAGAAGATGGGAACGAGAAAGAACTGACCCGTGTATTTGCACCCTCCCATCAAAACTTGTCCACAAACTAGTATATATACACACTTTAAAACATAACTTTTATTACTAATAAAATAAATGAAATAGTCCAGTGATAATTAAAACTCGGTTAGGACCAGGGAGACGGATTAATTTGGGGTGGTGGGTTGGCGGTACCGATAAATAACAGTATTAAATCAGAGAGATCACCCCAAAAACCTGTTTTTTCATTTTGAATCACAGGTATAAGCAAATGTAGGGGTAGTCGGAGTCATGGAAAACATCCAATACTATTCAACACGATTCACCCACCTAAAATCACATACCCCAAGGGGTTAGTGGGGCCTGAGTCGGTGGGATTCTAAATATCGCTCTCTTGGTTAGCTCAAACACTGCACAAAATTATAGTGTGGGTAGAGGTGCTGTTAATCGTTAGAGAGGCAGGTTTAGTAAATCAGCCCTTGAGCTTCTGTCACACCTTAAAGCAGCCCCGTTGAATAGTCCATAGCAAATCACCCCTTCACCCACAGCGTAACCCTCCCAATTAGCGAATATCTGCCCTTGATAGAGTATTAAAGCTGCCCCTTTGAATGGCACCTTGCAAACCAACCCCTTCACCCACAGCGTAGCCCTCCCAATTGGCAAGGATCTGCCCTTGGTAACACAATGGTGGCGATTGCAAAGAGTAGCTATTGCTAATGGCATACTGCCATCTGGATCAATTATGAAATGCCTGAAAAACCACTTCCGTACCAACCCCTTCACCCTCTGCACCTTGCCATCCCAGTTAGTGGTGTCAGCCCCTTAAGTTTAGTCCGTTCCGAAGCCCTGCCTAACCAATTTTAAAATCAATAAAGCGCCTGACGCGCGTTTCACCCAAGTGTCATGGGCTTTGTCAAAGGCAAGGAAATGCCGACGTTGCACCAATATTTATAACCGTCGTTACGGCAATTGGAAATAAAAACTGGCCAATCATTCTGTTGTATGTCACAGGGGGCGGAGCCAATCACATTTAACCAAAACGGAACTGCGATGTAGACCTAGTGCAAGAGTGTCAGAACGTACCTTGTCACACTAAGGTCCAAAACATCAACTGATTACAAGGAAAACGAAAATGTGATTTAATAAAAAAAACTATATAATGATGGAAGAGATGTATCACTAAAAAAGAAAAAGATACATTTATTACAGTGCACCCAAAGATAGAAAAATGGGATAACCAGTGTGACGTTATAAATGATACATAAATTAGATACCACCCATGGCAAAAAAATGTATATATATATATGTATCAACTCATATTAAGGAATGTAACACAATAAGGGATACACAAATTGTATCTCACACAGGATTCCACAAACATACATTCATGACTATACTCGTTCAAGCCTATAGGGCTAAGTCCATTCATAGTAAAGATCCATTCACTCTCCTTAGATAGAAGGGCTGTTTCAAGGTCACCACCTCTAATTCCCAAAGAAATTTTGGAGAGGCCCATGGCTTTGAGACCATTGCTGGAGTGATTATGGTGTTCTAGATAGTAACCGCTTACTGGTGGTAATTTTTTATTTGCTTTTATGAGATCTGGTGCATTATCGATACTTGAAATATGTTCCAGTAATCTTTTTTTAAAAGCACGATTAGTTTTGCCAATGTATATCTTATCACAAGGACAGATTAGCATGTACACTATATTACTAGTAGTGCAGATAAATCCCTGTGTGATTCGATGTACCTTCCCAAATCTATCCACCACAGTATTCTGGTTGTGCATATACTTGCATGCTTTGCATTTGCCACATGCAAAGGTGCCAGTGCGAGATGACTCTTTACAGAGCTTGGGCAGATGACTCCTGACTAGTTTATCCCTTTGATTAGGTGCTCTTCGATAGCAAGTAAAAGGGCGAGGACCCAATAGTGTGGTTAACACTGGATCGGTCCGCAAAATATTCCAATGTTTATTCAAGCTTGCATTGATAGTTGGCCATTGCTTGCAAAAAGTACCTATGAACCTTACAGGTTGTTCCTTAGGCTGTGAGTGTTGTTTATGTCCCTCTAATAATGTGTTCCTAGGGGTCTTGATAGCTCTGGAATGAGCTTTGTGACTCACATTCAAAGAGTAACCCCGTTCAATCAGCCTTTCCGTTAGTTCACCTGATCTTTTCTTGAATGTTTGGAGATCTGAGCACTTGCGATGCAAGCATAGGAATTCACCTACGGGAATCCCCCGCTTAGTAGCCATAGGGTGATGGCTGACCAAATGAAGAATCAAATTAGTTGCTGTTGCTTTACGGAATAAATCAGTACCTATGGATCGTCCATCATTCATAGTCATTGTGATGTCAAGAAAATCTATGCTGGTGGTACTAGTAGTATGCGTAAATTTAATGTTGAGATTATTATTATTTAGCTGGACTAAAAATTCATTCAACAACTTTTCATCACCAGTTCACAAAAACACCAGATCATCTATGTACCAAAACCAGTGAGTTACATATTGGGTATATTGGGTCATCTGATCACCAAACACACAATTTGCCTCCCACCAGCCCATAAAAATGTTGACATATGTGCTAGCAAATGCCAGAGGGGCTGCTGTAAGATGCCACAGACAGTCACTATTTATTGGGCTGGTGGAGAGCTGTTTGTGCCTCTGTGCAGTTAAAATGCCAGGGCCTATTTTGACTGCCAGTCCAGACCTGTCTGGACCAATGAAGTTTTCTCCTAATAGGTGCACCGCCCGGGTTTCAGGTAAGTACATTCAAACACTTGGGGTGCCTAACTTTTGGCACCCCAAGTTAAAAGATCTTTCCTTCTCCTTTAAACAAGACAGTTTGGTTTTATAGTTCTGTAACTCCGCTGTTGGGACCTCATAATCTGCCCAATCCCTGCACCACAACACAACTGCTCCTCCTCTTGTCATTACCTACACATTAACATCCCTGTCATACGAACTCCTTAATGATATTGGTCAAGTTGGTATCCAAGTAAAAGACTCCTGCGCCCAGCCCTGTTGGGTCAATGACACCACTGGCATGGGCACATGTTGGGTCTTTGCCAGTGCCGCCAGTTCTTTTAGATAAGATCAGTCACCACCTTGTAGAGCAGAAGGATTCCTGTGACAAGGCCTGACTGATAAAAAGGTTGCTTGATGCTAATGTTATTAATAAGGCAAAAGCATCCACATATCGGAAGGCAGGTATTTTTGTCCAGAAAAAGTAGAGACCTTAGACGGAACCCAGTTGATAATCAGATAACAACTACAGACTGGTTTTAGTCTTCTTTTTCTTCTACTCATGTTGTCAGTTATACACTGGCAGTGCTTTATCATAATCCTGTGCATAGTATAGGTATGGGATCCCGTTCTCCAGAAAACTCCCAAATTACGGAAAGGCCGTCTCTTGTAGACTCCATTTTAATCAAATAATTCCGTTTTTTTAAATTGATTTCCTTTTTCCTCATAATAATAAAACAGTAGCTTGATATAATTAATCCTTAAAAGTGTCTGGAGGAAAGACAATCCTATTGGGTGTATTTAATCTTTAATTTAATTTGAAGTAGGCTCAATGAATGGAGACCCAAATTATGGAAAGATCCCTTATCTGGTATACCCCAGGTCCTGAGCATTCTGGTTAACAGGTCCCATACCTGTTTAGCATTACACAAGGCAGGCTGGCCGAACGATTCCATTTTCCTAGAAAGTTCCACCTTTAAATGTTTTTTTTATTTTTTTCTACGTTCAATAAAACGCATTCAATAAATAATATAACTGAATTTTTTTTTCATCGGGATTAAACCGATTGTGGTTAATTCATGACCACAAGTGTTTCATTTAAAAAAAATGTGTTTCTAACATTATCTGAAAGTCCTTTGTTTTGTTTCTCTTTGGGTTTTTTTACCCTAAAGTTTTGAAACTTCCTGAGCCAATGAAATGTGTCCAAGGCCTGTGCCAAACCAGGCCCCTCTCATCAGCACTCAGAGATAACAGTCACTTTGTGTTCGTCCTCAGTGCAGGGCAACAGGTATGTAAGACATTTCCCCCTTTTATAATGGCATATACATTGGCAGTATTTTGTAATTATTTTATTCTGTAGATGGAAGGTTACTCTGTGTGAGGGGAAAGCTGTGCCCATTTAAGGGTTAATTCTCCAAGTCAGAGTTTGGGCACCTTTCATTTTTTTATTTTTACTTTAAAAGAAACCATGGCTGTATTCATTGGAAACACAATTGTTATTGTTACTGCATTTGATATATGTTAAGTTTTGTCTTCCTGTGGGATTTTTTAAAGAAGGAACAGTGGCTGTTACAACACTGCAGACAATAAGGAGCAGTTGCACCATCATTGCACACAGAGGCCCTTGTTCTGCAGACACTTACATTGACATGCTGCAACTTCGGGGTTATGCTGAGTATGGTGAAAGCTGTAAGGGGTAATTTACAATGTATGGTACAGTTTGGTGCAAAGCCACCTGTCTTTTGCACATTGCATGTTCCATCCTGAGAGGTAGTAGCATGTTGCACTTATAGAATAAAGTGCAGAGATGTAGTAGCACTTTGCACTTACAAAATAAAGTGCAGAGAGGTAGCAGCATTTTGTACTTACAGAATAAAGTACAGAGAGGTAGCAGCTCTTTGCACTTACAGAATAAAGTGCAAAGAGTTATTACCCATTCCGAATGAGGTGCTGCTGCTCTGCAGTGCTGCATTCTGAAAGGTTAGGTGGGGTGGGGGCACAAGGGCATCCCCTCAAACACCCCCTAGCTTGTCTATCATTCAAACAAAGGTTCAGACTGGGACAACGGAAAACAAGGAAAATAAGCCCTTGAGGACCCCACCAATCCAGACACTCTTCCTGGCCAGAAACCCTGGGCGCTGCCCCCTGACCCCCCCAGTCTGACATTGTTTAGACATGCAGATGCCACATTGTGCAGTGGAACTCTGTACTTTCCACTTGTACATCCCTGCACTCTACAGAGCTGCTGCTGCACTAGGTTCTAACTACAGCACAAAGTGCAGAACACAGCCTCCCCAGGCACTGGTTAGGTGCCCCATAATATAGGAAAATCATGTCACAACAAGGGTGGGAATCAGCATGGCTTAAACGATTTTCATTTGCATACTGTTTATCGAATACCTATTTATACAAGAAACTGAATTTGGCCATGATCCAAAAGGTAGTTATTAGGTGTGTGTTTAGTATCTCCAAAATGTCTTTTTTTTTGTTGTTTATAGATCAGTTTTTTGGATATGTGGCATTACCAGACTTGCCATGGATTGTAGATTGCAGATTATTGTAGTGCACCATCCATGTCATTTATAGGAATAAGGCCAATCATAATAGTGATGTTAAGGCAGTCTTAATAAGCCCTGGATTTTAGAGAGTGCTGCCATGCCAGTGCTAATACTGTATGCAGGGCTGGTTTAACAATGGGGCCACCCCATTTTCTAATAGGTTGCTCAGCTCCTTGCTGCTATATGGTGGACTAATTTCTGTTTAACAGAGGTGAGCTGTTTTCCAGTTAATCTGCATTCTACATGGGCAGGTGAATGAGTTGGGGGTTAGTTTGCCTTTTGATTGAAGTAGTCTCTGTGCTATTTATTACTCTAGGTTACTGCAGTGAGTCACTGGGCCATTTGATGCTGGGCATCACTGCAGCCATTTAATGCTGGGAATCACTGTGCCATTTTTAATGCTGGTAGCCCCTGTGCCATTTAATGCAGGGAATCATTGTGTCATTTTATGCTGGTAGTCACTGTGCCATTTAATGCTGGTAGTCACTGTGCCATTTAATGCTGGGAATCGCTGTGTCATTTAATGTTGGTAGTCACTGTTCCATTTAATGCTGGTAGTCACTGTGCCATTTAATGCTGGTAGTCACTGTGCCCAGGACCACCATTAGAAATCGCAGGGCCCCATACGACAAAATTTCCTGGGCCCCCTGAGCTGCGCCCACCGCAAGCCCCACCTACAGGTCCGCCCTCCCCACCCCACAGCTTCGCCCCACCACACAGTAAAAAAACAAAAAAAATATTGGTGGCTAGGGTTCCCACATGTTAAAAAAAATAAAAAGATATTGGTGGTTAGGGCCCCCCATAAAAAACATTTTTGTCCAGGGCCCCCCCATTAAAAAATATTGGTGGCTAGGACCCCACATGAGAAAAAAAAATTGGTGGTCAAAATTGGTGGCCAGGCCCCCCCACATTATAAGAAAATTGGTGGCCAGGGCCCCTTAAACGTCCATGCCTTCCCAAAGTCAGCAGCTCTCAGAAAGATGGGGAGCCCTGCTAATCAAGCAAGTGTGGCGTTGCAGGCCCCCCTTACCCTCAGGGCCCCCTACAACTCTCCCCCCTGTCCCCCCCTGATGGCAGCCCTGACTGTGCCATTTAATGCTGGGAATCACTGTGCCATTTAATGCTGGTAGTCCCTGTGCCATTCAATGCTAGTAGTCACTGTGCTATTTAATGCTGGGAAACACTGTGCCATTTAATGCTGGGAGCCACTTTGCCATTTAATGGCAGTGGGATAATAGTCTCTGGGAAGGGACTGTGGCTGTGGGAAAGCAGGTATAGTAGGGAGAGATGGTGCCTATAGTAACAGTGGGGATACTAGACTCTGAGAAGGGAGTGTGGCTGTTGGATAGTTGTGGGATTCCCAGATCGCAGTTATAGTTATATAGTTATATCTGTGATGTTGAATTACAAATTCTCCAGCATGTGACATTAAAAGGCCCAGAGAGCTGCATTGTAATACAGCTGTGGGACCATAGGTTTAGGATCCCCTAACTAACATCACCAAAGAGAATCCTTGATCCACCCACTTCCATGGTGGAGCCTGTCATGTCTGCTTCGATGTTAACTCACTCCTCAAGTGTACACTCAGGATCCTTCTGTTCTGGATTTTTCTTTTTTTAATCTACATCACCAAATATTGTGGACACCATATCTCTGCCCTCCCAGCACCAGACTTCTTATCTCTCACATGTTCTGCACAAGGCCCAACCCAGGGACGATCCCATATGATATGTCTGAATCTCTCGCACTTCATCATATTGGCTCTGGAAAGAATTGTGTCATTTGACAGAAGAACAAATTTAAATACTGTCTTTTTACTGTCTTAGTTTTTTTTTATTCAAATCAATTCATGGTCGTTAGGGTAATTTGGACCCTAGCAACCAGATGGCTAAAATAGAAGCGGAGAGCTGCTGAATAAAAAGCTAAATTACTCAAAAACTACATGCAATAAAAAATGTAAACCAATTGCAAAATGTCTCAGAATATAACTCTCTACATCATACTATGGGGCAAATTCACTAATATTCGTAGTTTCGCCAGGCGCAACTTCGCCGCGCCTCGCCGCACTTCACCAGGCGTAGTTTCGCCAGTGCTCCGCAAATTCACTAAAATCCGAAGTTGCGCTCAGGGGTAGCATAAGGTTGCGAAGTTGCGCTAGCGTTGATTCGCTATGTAAAGCGAAGTTATGCTAGCGAAGGCTAATTTGCATACGGCGCGAAATTCAAATTTCAATGGAGGAATACGTATCAGCACTACAAATGCCTACAAAACCTTCAAATCAGCAAATAAAAATTTTATTTTGCCCTACACATGTGCCCACTGTCTAAGTAAGTTGCCATGAGTCAGGAAATGTAGGGGGGAAGGAGGGGAGCCCCAAAAAATATTTCGATCTTTTTAAGCCTATCACCCATCATGTAGAAAACACGCCAGCGTTTTTTGGGACTTAGAAAAAAATTTGACTTTTTTTGAAACAATCCCTATCTACTCTATTGCGCTTCGCCAGGTCTGAGGTGGCGAAGGAAGTCTAGCGCAAAAGGTAGCGTTCAGTAAACTGCGCAAGTTAGTGAATTTGCGTAGTTACGTCGCTAGCAAAAATTCGCCTGGCATAAGGGTGCGAAGTAACACTAGCGAAACTACGCCAGCGTTCGTTAGTGAATTTGCGCAGTAACGAAAATGCCAAACGCTAGTGAATTAACTGTAGCGTTCGGCGCTTCGGCGCTTAGTGAATTTGCCCCTAAATGTTAACTGAAAGGTGAACAACCCCTTTAAGGCAGCATCCTACCAACCCCATTTATTCGGGCTGTCTGGGATGGATGTGCCTTGGCAAGGTTGGGCAGTGATGGGGACAGATAACACTTATCTCTCATGGACATTGCAACTCTATCCAGGCATTTACTGTGTTTGATACTTGTTTTGTTGTTGTGCATTGTTCTACCTTATCAATTTCAAAGAGTAAGTTATGACTAGCTGCACCAGAATCGTCTTATACTGCCTTTGGCCCACCAACTCCATCCTTGCAGACATGACTTCTCTTATTCAATCTCTCCTTCTTTTATCTCTCTGTATGAGGCAGACACCTTGACGTGTGAACATGGCTTCTCTCATCAATCGTTGTCCCTATGCCACCCGGGACCCTACTCTGTTCCTAAGGGTAGCTCGCCCTTTTCTCCTGCGCTGTGCGGAACGCTGCCCAGTCATGGTAACCCACAGCCTGTCCACTTCTCCAGGATGTGAGCAGAGAGCTAAGGACATCCCACCAACCACTGGAGGTGAGATATACTTTTAAGCCATCAAATGGCAAATTAAAATCCTCTTTTTAATTGTAGGGGATCCATAACACAGTCATAACTCACCAGTATGTTGGAATACTCGTTCTAGAGTAGTTATGACCTTTAATTGTGCCCCATAGCTATTCACAAAGCACACTTTTTGGCCAAGTGAATCTGCTAGAATCCCTTATCAGCCACTACACATTGATTCTTGTGACAAAATCCTGAAAACCTTTTATGGGGCTTAAAGAAAAGCATTGAAACCATTGGTTCAAGCACTGTGGATCTGCCCCTGCCTCAGGTGGGCATAAAACAATGATACTCCTTAAAGTTCAGGTTGAAGGCCTTTTAGGATGAAATTTGGGGTAACATGTATTTGATTTGCTGTCCTACATACTGGCGAAGTGTATACACTTCCTGAGTGTACATATCAGAAAACCTGGTTTGAGCTAAGGTGGGACCTTAATAAAACAATGGTCCTCAAAAGTGGGCGCTTGAACATAAAAAGTCTGAAAACCACCTGGTATGAGTTAAGGTGGGACCCTAATAAAATGGTGATCCTCAAAAGTGGGAGCTTAAATCTGATCAATGTCTTGTATTGAACAGAAAAAGTCTGAAAAACAACTGGTATGAGCTAAGGTGGGACCGTAATAAAATGTCAGTCCTTTAAAGTTAGCGAATGAACATAAAAATTCTGAAAACCACCTGGTATGAGCTATGGTGGGACCCTAATAAAATGGTGGTCCTTAAAAGAGGGAGCTTGAATCTGATCAATGTCTTGATGTTTTCAGTATCAACTGGAGCTTCCAACAGACGCACCCTTGCTCAGGTAGCCCCTCAAGCTGCCATTGCAAATGTAACGTTCCCATTTATCAAGATTGGGAAGGGTGAGGGCAGCATTGTGCAGAGGGCTGCACCACAAGTCCAGGAGGATATCAGCGCTTTTCAAAAAGGTACCATAGAAATAGAAAGGGAAAGTAAACCGTATTCACACTCATTAGATGGCTCTGCATTGTGGTTTGTTATTGTAGTCAGGTGCATTATATGGGGATCCTGAACAATCTGGGAGAACCAAAGAAGTCCAAAAACCTCTGACCTTCTTAGGTTCAAACCCATGCCTTCTGCTCTCCCAGTTTGTTCATGATCTCCAAATAACAAGACTGGTATACCCATGGTGTAAGTACAGTTCAGCAGGAATATTACCCTAACTGAAGAGGTTAATAGTTAGAGAATTCTCATGGTAATTATACAGCTGTTATATAGACCAATAAACCATAAAGAGGCTTACATCTTTATAAGCAAAAAAGTTATTGGATCAGCCAAACATGCCGGGAATGTTAATGTTTTTACAACAATCACAGATACTTTAATTAGGCAGTGCTTGAATATGGCATCATTTCTCAAGACTATATTATTTTGCAAAGGAAAGACTGCATACCATCTCTGTTCTGCTGTTCTCCCACAAGAAGATCTACCCAACAAATCAAAAACACAATGTAGAAAGACTGATCCATGTATCACTGCAAAACTATGGCTACAACATGCAAAGGAAAGAACTGGTACACCTTAAGGTTATAGGTTTTAAAGGCCTTTAAAAGCCTTGCAAGATCAGTAGAAAGGAATACACTTTTGGGCTTTTGGGAAAGGGTGGAAGGGAAGGCCATGTCTCTAAATATTTGTTCTACTAAGCATCTCCATTCTTTCCTCCACAGATGCCTTCAGCTCTCTGCTAATAGAAGTCCAGTCTAGCCTGAAGAAGAAATTTCTAGCTCCTTCTCCTAAAAAAGTGAACCTAGGAACTGGTGCTCCTCTCATACCAACCCATCTGATTAAGGAGAACATGACCGGTAGATGGAGTTGTGGGAATCAGGGACTTTGTACAGATGGTTCCCTTTTTTAGCTTCTCCAATCACTAACTTATTTCTTTCCTATCACCTAGGAAAAACCTTTGGCTATGATGATTTCTTCAGCCGGAGAATTGAAGAGAAGAAATCAGACCACACATATCGGGTGTTCAAAACTGTGAACCGCAGGGCTGATGCCTATCCATTTGCTGAGGATTACTCTGATCTCCATGGTGAGAAGAAGGAAGTGTCTGTTTGGTGCAGCAATGACTACCTGGGCATGAGTCAACACCCAAAGGTGCTCAAAGCAATCTCGTGAGTATACAGCTATTCTTCACCACCCTCTTGCCTTTTTATCCATAAAACTGTCATCTTAAGGCTCTTTATTGTGAATGCCCAATCCTAGGGAGGCACTGCAAGAACATGGAGCTGGGGCAGGTGGGACAAGGAACATATCAGGAACCAGCAAGTATCACGTAGACTTGGAGTGTGAACTAGCTGATCTTCACAACAAGGACGCGGCCCTTCTTTTCTCCTCCTGCTTTGTAGCCAATGATTCTGCTCTCTTCACATTGGCCAAGATGCTGCCAGGTGGGAAGGGGGGGGCACTGGTCCATCTTACTTACATACAGTTGACTAGTTGACTCTAAGGGTTCCTACCTATTAAGTGGTCCACCAGAAAATTTGAGTAATTGTCCTCTTGGGTCTAGCTTGGATTATCTCCTGTATCCAGGTGACCCAGACCCTTAAGAATAGATTATGGCCATAATACATACCTGTTATAATCATTTACTTCAACTGAAAAGTGCCTACTGCTAGAACCCCTTATCACCTTGACTGTTTTGTGTGAGGGAATGTTTGCTCCAGGTCCAGTGAACTACAGTAACCAATCAGCAGCTAGTATAATAATTTATAATAAATTTGAGAGCATTTCCATTAGCTGCCTACTCCAGTCACTATGGAGCTACAAGAAATGTGGCCATTCACAGGCCAATGAATGCAGTCTAAAATTGTTTGAGTAAGGACAGAAAAAGTGAGCTTGCCAAGCTAGGGTTAGGGATCACAGCCTGATATAAAACAAGATAAGACCTTACTCACATATCCCTTGTAGCAGAAATAGAGGGTTGTTGCCTCTGCAACAGAAGTTCTCCATCAAAGATTCATCTTGATACTTTAGAAATAGGCACCACCGTGTATTAGAAGGTCTTTTAGTTTAGGGATTCATATTAGATTTCAGGAGAGACCTAAAAAAAACATTTAGAAAACCAATAACAGAAGGGACTTCCTTGTCCAGGTTGCGAGATCTACTCCGACGCTGGGAACCATGCCTCCATGATTCAGGGCATCCGGAACAGTGGCGTTACCAAATTTGTCTTCCGCCACAATGACCCTGCACATCTTGAGGAACTGCTTCAAAAGGCAGACCCTAAAACTCCCAAGATTGTGGCCTTTGAGACAGTGCACTCTATGGATGGTGAGGTTTATATATTTTAAATATTACGTAGTATTGATAAAGAGGTTCTCAAACTGTGGGCTTACTCTATAGGAGGTATGATGCATTAGATGGGGACATATAACTTTTAGTTTATTATAGAATGGCTAAGCAACTTTTCAATTGGTCTTCATTATTAATTTTTAATAGATTTTCAATTATTTGCCTTTTACTTCTGATTCTTTCCGGCTTTCAAATGGGGGTCACTGACCCCATCTAAAAACAAAAGCTGTGTAAGGCTACACATGTAGTGTTATTGCTACTTTTTATATTGCTCGTCTTTCTATTAAGGGCCCTCTCCTATTAATATACGAGTCGCTTATTCAAATCAGTGTATGGTTGCTAAGGTAATTTGGACCCTAGCAACCAGACTGCTGAAACTGCAAACTGGAGAGCTGCTGAAAAAAAGTCAAATAACTCAAAAAACACAAATAATAAAAAATGAAAACCAATTGCAAATCTCTCCATCATACTAAAAGTTAATTTAAAGGTGAACAACCCCTTTAAGTACTTATTTTCTGTGTTGGTTACCCCTATAAATATGCAGGATGACTGTTAGCCAAATGTTTCTATGACCTTGTTATGAGCTAAAGGGGCCCAGCCTGAAGGTCAGTTAGGGGGAGATTTGGGGTGAGTGCTCATTTGTGCCCTGGGTACCCCTGGAACTATAGTAGGGTGACTGTTACCACAATGTTTCTATATATATATATATGTAATCTTGTTAGGGGGCCCATCCTGAAGGCCAGTTAGGGGGAGATTTGGGGTGAGTGAAAATTTGCTTTTTTGGGTACCCCTGGAACTACAGCAGGTTGATTCTGTAATGGCATCTTTAACCAGCAGATGGTATTATATAATTTATAGGTCTCCATTTGTTACATTCAATAGGCCAGTTCTTCTTATCTGTGTCATGTGCTCCTGCGAATTGCTAAGCGGCGCTTCCTTGCTTTCATTCAGGTGCAATCTGCCCCCTGGAGGAGATGTGTGACGTGGCACACAAATATGGTGCTCTGACCTTTGTAGATGAGGTGCACGCCGTGGGATTGTATGGCACGCATGGAGCAGGTGTGGGGGAGAGAGATGGTGTGATGCACAAGATGGATATTATCTCAGGAACTCTGGGTGAGGAATACTATATCTTTTTGTATAGATGCCTAGAATAAGGGGGCTCATCTCCTAAAGGCAAACTCTGTGATCATGTGTGTAAGAGTCAGTGCTGTGGAAGTGGAATTATGTGCTATCATCAGAATGACACAGCTACTGGGTGAGGCAGCCAAATCTGTCCCCACCTAAACCTTGTCTATCAGCTCAGAGCAGCCTGATGCACACACAGTCGATAACAGCTGTCATATTGCATGAACTGCACAGGATCTATTTCTGTCACTTACAATTAGGGTTGCCACCTTTTCTGGAAAAAAATTACAGGCCTTCCTATATATTTATCTTTTTTCCCTATTAATAACATTGGGATCAGTCATCATTTTTACCGGCCAGGCTGGTATATACTTGCAACCCACAAAACATCTGATTTTGCACCAATACTTTGAGCTTTGTGGTACTTTAGTAAATGAATCTTATGGCTGAGTCATAAGATTAAAGTCATAAAGCTGAGTCTTTGTTAGATTTTGCCCCAAACATGCTAGATTCTTTTTGACAGTCTCTTATTCATATAAATGCATGGTTTCTAGGGTAATTTTGACTCTATAAACCAGACTGCTGAAAATGCAAACTGGAGAGCTGCTGAGTAAAAAGCAAAATAACTCAAAAACCACAAATAATTAAAAATGAAAAACAATTGCAAATTGTCGCAGAATATCACTCTCTATATATCATACTTAAAGTTAACTCAAAGGCAAACATTCTCTTTAAGCCTTCTGTGTGTTGTATTTGTAGGTAAGGCTTTCGGCTGCGTGGGTGGATACATCGCCAGCACTGCCTCTCTCATAGACACTGTGCGTTCTTACGCTGCCGGCTTCATCTTCACCACTTCCCTCCCTCCCATGGTGTTAGCAGGCGCAGTGGAGTCCGTGCGGGTTCTTAAGAGCGAGGAGGGGCAGGCCCTGCGTCGCGCTCACCAGCGCAATGTGAAACACATGCGCCAACTGCTGATGGATGCAGGGCTGCCTGTCATTAACTGCCCCAGCCACATCATTCCCATACGGGTGAGCAAGAAAGCAATGCATGAAAAGGGTATTTGGGTTGAATAGTCTGGCAAAGCAGCCAAACTTATATCTTTTATGTTTTCCCAGGGACCACTAAAATGAATGTAATTTTTGGGACATCTTAAATTGATTGAAAAATTGGAGGGGCCCAGGAGGGCTGGCGGAGCAAGGCCCATGCACCTCTCCCCAGCCATAAATCACGCTCTGCCCCTCTGCCGCCTCCCCTCGCCAGCGTGTACTGGTGTGCGTCAGGCAGGGGTGGAGTTGGTGGAGCGCAGGCTGAGTGGAGCATGTCTAGGCCGGTGGGGCCCACTGGGTTTTTTTCCGGTGTCCCTCCAGCCCAGTCCGACCCTGGGTCCAGATGCATGCAGATCCACATGCACCCAACCTCTCTACACCAGGTCAGTTTGGCGCGAACCACTGGCGACACCAGATCTGCATGCAGGCTCCTTGCCAGCTGTCTCCCAGTGACTGTGACCAATTGGACCCCGCAGTGCTAATAAAAATAAATATCAAAAGAAAATAAGAAATGAAAAAAAAAGCCAGTGATCACACTGAGCCTGTGCATTAGTCTGCATGGCTTCACGCAGTAGGATTCACTTATTGCACTGCCTGTGTAAATAGCACAATACATGTCATCATCTACTGTGCCTTTTACAGTGTAGTGAACTTGCAAAAGCTCAGTTTACTTATGGCTGTACCAGACTTCACTACAGGACCCAAAGAATGTATAGGACTTTATAGTAGTAACTAGCATCATATCAGTATATTGAATATCCCTGTTATTTCCTTCCAAGGTTGGAAATGCTGCTATTAACACCAGGATCTGTGACATCCTCCTTTCCCAACACAACATCTACGTTCAAGCCATCAATTACCCGACTGTCCCCCGCGGAGAAGAAATGTTGAGACTGGCTCCCTCACCCCACCATACACCAGACATGATGAGCTACTTTGTGGGTAAGCCAAGGGCTGCTGTGCCATTACATACAAATCATGTGTTTTCCAGACTCAAACATGGGTAGGGGGGTTGTCAGAATGTAGACAGAGTTTATTGTAATGGTAAGATTGAGGGCTCTGTATACATTAGAAGGTAAATGGAAGATGAGCATGTGACACTAGGCTGACTCTGCTACTTCTTACAGAGAGCCTTGTGAGAGTATGGAAAGAGGCGGGGATCCCCTTGCACACACCATCTGCTGCCGAGTGCAACTTCTGCCATCGTCCATTGCACTTTGACCTGATGAGTGAATGGGAACGCACCTACTTTGGGAACATGGAGCCAAAATACATAACTATGTATGCCTAAAACTATAAAGAACCCCAGGTCTGTAACCCATTAGCTGAACCTACACCATCACATTTCTTGCTTGCTTTGTAGTGCCACAAAAATGCATATCCTGGCAATCATTCCACAGTCAAAAGCCATAACGTAATTTCTCTGGAATCTATAGTCTGTGGCTAGCCCACCACCCTACTGCTGAACTAAAACTGGCACCGTCTATACAGAAGGCACAGGCACCAGGTCTCTAGCATATATAATATGCCTACCTTACCCTTCCATCTTGTTTCATTTTTTTAGCTGCAGCAGCCAACCACAGCTATCTGACATTCCATGATTTATTATTCTATTCCAAACAAGAAACCTGCAGTTGATGGCTGCATCTTCTTTCCAGTCATAAATAAGTACTCAATCACTGGGAACTAGTGGAATGTACTTTGTAGCTGCCCTGTATACAAATTCTAGTTTCCGTTTCTCACTGTTACCTGAACTTCTGCTTATTGCACTTATAGTATGTGCAGCAATGCTGACACTGCTGCCCTATAGTTTTGGTGGAAGAACAAATCCTGTACCAGACATGAACCAGGATGCTGCACTTTGAAAGTTCTCTGGTTTAGACAAAGCCAAGTGACACAGCACTGGTGGATAGGGGTTAGCTGTGGGTTTCTTTGCAATACATTTGATCTTAACTAAACAAAACTGACAATAAATATTTTGATCTATATTTCAGTGTGTTCTTCTGTTTCCCTCAAAACTGACAGTAGTTTCCTAGCTGCTGTAAGATTAGTACACAAAAGCAGAATGGAGAGAAGGCTGAGTAACAAAGGGGACCATCAGACATTTAAAGGTTTGACCGTTGCAGGCTGGTTGTTTTAAATTTTCCATAGATCTGGGATAAAAATACTAAACCTTCTATATAAGATATCTGTAACATGCATACACCCAGTAAAGTCAGAGTACCTCAAGGTAGAAGGAATAAATCTTTAAATTAACACTCTGCTCTAAAGTATCTCCTGCAGCAACTTATGGTGGGTAAGTATGGAAGTAAGGCTTGCAAAGATGCCCTACTGTACAGGCACCCAGCAGAAGACACCTGGGAGGAGAGTTCTGCAAAGTAGCCTTTGAAGAGAGTAAACACAAGGAAGAAAATCATTTTATTGCAGGCAACTGGTACGAAATTCAGCTTTTTTATAAATACAAGAGCTTAACCGTTTTGGTTTTTCAGAGGTAAAGGTGGTTTATGCCATAGTACAGACAGACACACACACACAGAACAAGGACAAACATGTATAAATACTACAAATAGAATTTAGTGACAAATGAGAAGTTATTCTCATCGGCCGGGGTTACTAGATTTAGTGCGAATGGACACTGAAAACACTGCTGGGGTACATAAGATTTCTCCTGTTGGAACGAAGCATAAAACAGAATACTAGTCAATAAGAGCCAGTAAGTCTGACTTCAGGATTCTTGGCATGGAAAAAAAAAATCTGTCCTCACATCCAGCTTTTTTGGTCAGCCATACAAAGAAATTACACCGGGCCTGGGGATTTGATGAATGACCCTCTGGCCGGGTGCAGACATAAAACTGACGCCCACAGTTAGGACCGCCATTTTTTACTGTCCGCAGAACACAGGGTTTGCCGTGGCCCTTACAGTTGAGTGGGGGAGGTGGCCCTTGAGCAAGGATTTCCAAAAGGCAGCCTGAGGCTGGTTATATTTAACTGCAGGAGCGGCAGGTTTTGAATCTTTTTGGACAGTATCCTTTTTACAGATGGACATTTCATTGGGATGGCGCTTTGGTGCCACAGATAATTTTTGCCCGTCAAGCTTAAAGAAGCTCAGGAGGCTACCTTGCCCAATTTTTTTTTTTCTTTGAGATGCCATTCACTTTATCGAAGCCCCGCTTCCGTACAGTACTGATGTCAGCTGATTCTGGGCTTTCCTCTGTTGTGTTCCCTAAAGTGTTCTCCTTTTTAACCAGAAATTGCAATAACTTCTGCCAGCAGATTCGGGCAGATACTTGGTGCACAGTGGCAGACATTTGTTAGAAGCTATTGGCTGGAATTGCATAAAGGCCTTAACTGGGCAGTGTTCTGACCCTTCCACCTCTGGCATGATTACTGACTGAATCCAGAAATGTACTCTCCACCAGCTTCCTGTTTCCCAGGATGTAATCAATGCGAGCACCAGAATTAGTCTGCCTGGCCCCAGAGGCCAAACACCAACAAGTGAATGCGTTTTTCTGGGTAGGATGGAAGTATCAGAAGCTGTCATAGAAGAGGCCAGATCCTCCACTAGGCGGCGTCACCGTTTCTGAATTTCCCTTTTGGGATTGGATGGGATCACCCAGGAGTTGACTAAGCCACTGGAGTCCCGGATTGTCCTCAAAGGTTTCCTGGAATATAAGAACCACAAAAACGAATTATATTTTATCCTGCCTATGTTTAAATTAATACGCAACCTGTGCTCAGCAATATTTTTATAAAATGTACTGTGTGTGTTGAAGTTCCAGTAATCCATATCAACCAATAAGAAGCTATTCATGGTCCTGAATTCATTTTTAAAATTAGCCAGATTAATGATTGTCCATTCAATTAGTGATGCATAGATGAGTTCATTCCTGACTATTCCCAACGTTTCCAACCCAGCCTATAGGTGCATGACAGTTTGAAAGCCAAAACCCAAACTATCCTCTTCAGAGTTGGTGATATCACCAGAGAAGATGAGGTATGGTCAGTGATGTCACAGCAGCCCATTCAATGGACTGGGAACATTAGCTTAACAAGCAAGGGGCAAGCTATTAGAATCTCAGCCATATGGCACAAATGAAAAGTTCAGCTCTCTGCAGTATCAGTGGTAACAAGCACCAACCTGGGAGTGCGTTTATCGGCCCAAACCAGCCAAACCCACAGGAAAATAGATGGGTCAGATAAAGTCTCCTTACATTTTGCAATATTATTTGCAATCTAATAATCCCTCTATGGGTCCAGTGAATAAGGATAATGCCTAAGGGTCAGACCAAGGCCACTTACAGGATCCAGTGTTGAGTAAGTACTGCTCTACCCTTCTGGTCTAAGGACAGCAGCTCCTCTTCTAAGGACTCTTCTGTGTTTCTGTAGCAGCCAATAGAACCCGTAACGGTTACATAAAACTCCAGAGCCCTTCCTCTGCTGCTCATGGGGTTGTGTTGCTCTTGCAAAATGTTGCGACCCCTTTAAATCAAACATAAGACGTATGCTGGGCCCAGGCATATGCCAATCAACAATATGCTTTTTAGGAGGCGTCGCCATCTCTTTTTTCATTCTACATGTTGGATTATAATGACAGTAGTTAGACTTCCTTGCACGCATTATAAAAAGCAGCATGGCATGTTGGTTACAGAAAACAGAAAATGTGCAGAGAAGGACAGCAAAATTCATTAAGAAAATGCAATGGATTATTCACCTGCTAAGTTATATGATCAACATGACTAATCAGCCTCATATTGTGACATTTATATTATATGTGTACTGTACATTTTGAGTCGGTTACTAATCTCAGTAAGTGACAGCAGCACAGAGCATGTGCAGTGAATCAGCAGAAAAGAAGATGGGGAGCTACTGGGGCATCTTTGGAGACAAAGATCTTCCCTGCTAAAGGGCTGTAGTTGCCTTGGACTGGTACAGAAGCCCAAAACATTATGTACAACATTTCTAGCTACTTCTTTGGTTAATCTTTACTTCTCCTTTAACTGTAAGGGCAGTCAGGAATCCCTGCTAAATGTCAACCAAAACATAACACAGAACAAAAGACACCAGGTAACAGTGCCCCCTGCTGGGTGACTTTTTACAGTGCTGCTTCTTCTTACCCAAGTAACCGCTCCGTACACGGCTGAAACTGATGTAGGAATTATATCCTTCCACTATGGCCGAAGGTTCGTCCAGCAGGTCCCCTGAGCACAAGCACAACAACATTGTCTTGGTATCTCTGCAGAAGGACTCCTGATCAAAAGCAGGAGTTGCCATTCTGTCTAATAAATACAATCCAGCTCTTGGGGGAAATTTGACTTGTTGGCTCCACAAACTACCCAGATTAGTTATACTTGTGGCATCAGTTAGTGTAGTTCAGAATTATCTATCACTGTGATGTAACATTACTGTCAGCTCTGTCTCCAGCTTTTTCAAGCACAGCCTAACAAGACTAGCATTTAAAGGAATACTAAACCCCCAACAATTTAAACCCCTATCCGCTACCCTACATAGTCCCCCCTCCCTGCTACCCACCTGCATAGGTAATTACACATAATTCATTACTCACGTATACTGTAGGTGCAGAGTAAGCGCAGACAACCTACAGCTCTGCTATACGCCCCGGGATATGGCAAGGCCTGATCGCTAAGGAATCAAACATAACACCCGTGCAGCACAACTCCGCTGCTCTGATGTTTCCAAATTCCCGCCAGACAGGACCCAAGCACCATGCTGTTCAGGACACAGTTTATGCGATATATGTTCCAGGGCGAGAAGGAGAGCTTGTTACCTGTTTCTTCCACATGGCAGTGGGCACACAAAGGGTTAATCCCCCCTGCTGTGAGGAAGGCACAGGAAATGACAAAATAAAAGGGACTGCCCTCGCCTTGGCGCCCATTCTTTTTCTTCCTTTCGTGGAAAAATACCCTCTTGTTACTAGCAGAGTCGCTCTCCCTCTGTCTGAAGCTCTTGAGCCGAGATTTGCATCTTATGTGTGCCGCAGGAGGCCATCCATTGCCAACAGCGCAATAACTTGCAATGCCACTCCAATGGGCGGCGCATGCGCAACAAGATGCTGGAGCGCTCATTACCTCGCTCCTATCACGAATGCGCTATGCGAAGGTGCAAACTTCCAGGTAAGCCTTAAAGGGGCGAGATGGTGCCAAAATATTTTTAAAAGCCCTAAGCTGCTACACTGAATCTATATGTAGCTGGATGCTGCTACTTGAGAAGGCAGAACTGTACATTAAGTGCACTACTGAATCCCAGGTGTATGGGAGTTGTTTTTCACGCCAGGCCTGGACTGGCAATCTGTGGGTTCTGGCAAATGCCAGAGGGGCTGCTATAAGGTGCCATAGAAAGATTATATTTAGTGGGCTGGTAGGAGCTGTTTGGGCCTGTGTGTGGGCTGATTGGGCCTCTATGTACCTGAAATGCCAGGGCATATTTTAATTCTCAGTCCGGACCTGTTTCACGCTTGGAGCTCAGGTTGATTAAATAGTAACCTGTTATGTGTATATGTTTTGCAGGCTGTCTGTAATTAGTCACAGACACTCACATTCAGGCTCCAGAGGGTAAGCATGGAATGGAGAGAGCTTTCATTATAGGAGTTCTTTTCACAGAGATGAACCCAGCAGAAGCAAAAGCTCCAGGCAGTAATGTGTGGCTTGTGGCAATCCTGCTATGCTGGATAAGAGGCTATGTAAAAAATGCCTGACAGATGCGAGCGAACCTGCTCAAGACCAAATGACAAATATGATGGACTGGATGCAATCCAACTTTAAACAATCCATGGCTACGATGGTGGAAGAGGTTACGGGAAAAGTTATGCATAACCTGAATAAACAGGGTTATACATCATCCAGTGGCAGAACATCACTTAGAGGAACTGAGGATTTTGAAAACTAAAACTCTGATTCAGAAACAGAAAAGATAGATGATACAACATTCAAGTTTGAATTTATTGAACCCCTTATAAAACATGAGAACCATATTGGAGCTAGAGGAGGAGGGTCCTTTACCAAAACGTGAGAAAATGTTCAAATCAAGCGACAAAAGTGTCAAGTGTTCCCCGTGCATGAAGTTATTTCCAAAATGCTACAATCAGAATGGCAAACCCCAGACAAAAAACTGGGGGACTCTAAACTCTTCAACAAAATGTAGCCATTTTCAGAACAGGAGGTAAAGAATTTGGTGTCCACCCCCAAGGTGGATGCCACCATTACCAGAGTAGCTCGACGAACCACAGTACCTGTGGATGAGGAAGTGTCCTTAAAAGATGCTATGGAAAGAAGGCAAGATGCTATACTAAAGAAGATGTACTTGGTAGGAGGGATGTCATGCAAGATCGCGGTAGCAACCACTTCATTGGCCAGAAATAACAATATATGGATTGCAGACATTGAGAATGCCATCAAGTCGGGGGGGAGGGCATTTTCGATAGACCTAATGGCAACATTTCAGAACAACAAAAAACAGACATTCTGCTCATGGGGAAAAGACAGTCAAACAACATATCGGGATGCGTTTTTATTCCCCAGGAAATTCCACTATCCCAAAGGTCATACGGAAGATCAGAATGGACAAAGCAAGTGTGGTCATTGTGAACCCCTGGTGGCCCAGAAGGGCCTGGTTCCCTCTGTTGATGCAACTAAAGCAAGAGGGACCCTTTCACCTCCCCATCCTGACAGGGAGGGGCTCAAGTACTATACAGGTGTATATGGGGGGGAAGGGCTCATGTACTTTACAGGTATATGTGGGAACAATGGTTCAGGCATTATACAGGTATATATGGGTGGGACAGGGAGGTGCTCAGGCACTATGTAGGTATATGTGGGCAGATACAGGGAGGAGCAAGGACATTGTAACAATACAACCACAAATAAAAAATGCCTGGTTTAGTAGGAGACAGAGGGAACATTTACCCTAGGCCCCAAAATCTTGGCACCTATTGAAGGAGTGAATTTCTAGTGGTGATATACATTGATTCCTAGATATTCATTTTATTGCACACATAGGGATATCAATCCAAGACCCTCAATTTGTTGTTTCTCCTGTCTTCTGCTGCAGGACGGGGGGGATCAAGATGCCAGCCTTCCTGCAATTCTCTCCCCCCCCATCACTAACTGCAGCCTCACATGTAAATGTTATTTTACATTGAATTTAATATATATATATATGAATATATTCCATACTCGCATCCAACCCTGATGCAGAATGATTACATTATTATAGGGCACTGCCTTATGAGTACAATGTACAGTGCAGGCCTGGACTGGCAATCGGTGGGTTCTGGCAAATGCCAGAGGGGCTGCTGTAAGTTGTCATAGACATTTACTATTTAGTGGGCTGGTGGGGGGCGTCTGTGTACTTGGAATGCCAGGACCTATTTTGAATCCCAGTCCAGACCTGGTACAATGTCTGATGTTTTCAGACCTTTCCCAAGGATATATCATTTATGTGTATACAGCTATATATACACACAGACAAGCTGCAGGGGGGCCCAAGTGCTTGCAGAAAATATAAGCAACACAGCCCTAGTCTTGGCACAGTCTATAACTGGGGGGGGGGGTGTTACCAACCCAAATTTATTTCTCTATTACAGGCAATATTCATAACACTATAAGGTTATTCTTTCAATTAACTACAGAGTGGTGGATAACACTCAATAACAAGGAGAAACACATAACGACTGGCAACGCCAATGAAAGCAATTGGGGGGGGGTGGATTTGATGCATCCCAGATGCCAATATTATGTACAGTATGTGATTGGTTTATAGTACAGATTACCGTGCTTGACAAAATAGAGATAGGCGGCACTCCGGATAAAAAAGGTGGTTTATTGCTACAGGACAAGGACCAACATCACATGACGCATTTTGGGAACAAACTTCCTTAATCAGATTAAGGGAGTTTGTTCCCGAAACGCATCCAGTTGAGGAGTACATACGTAGGGTGAGTTTGGAGCAGCCTAAATCTTTCTGACTTTATAGTTCAGGGATGTATTGAATCCAAGATTTCATGATGCATTTTGGGCACAAACTCCCTTAATCATGATTCCCGAAACGCGTCAGGTGACGTGGCACAGCACCCGGTATACCAAATTAAGCTTTATTGAGGAGTACATATGTAGGGTGAGTTTGGAGCGGTCTAAATCTTTCTGACTTTATAGTATAGATTAGGGATGTATTGAATCCAAAATTTGGTTCGCTATTCTGACTTTTTCAGCAGAATTTGGCCGAATCCTTGTGCCTGGCTAAACCAAATCCAAATTTGCATATGCAAATTAGGGTTGTGAAGGCAAATCACGTGACTTTTTGTCACAAATTAAGGAAGTTACAAAAAATGTTTTCCACTTTTCCTTTCCTGCATATGCAAATTAGGATTTGATATTCGGTTGAATCTTTCACAATGGATTCGGGGATTCGCCCAAATCCAAAATAGTGGATTTGGTGCATCCTTAGTACAGATTGAGAGCGTTATACATAAGCATTGCACACAACAGTCCTGTGCAACTAATAACAAAACACACTTACAGTAGCACGCTCTCAGCAACTATCTTGGGTCACTGAAGGGTTAATTCAGCTGCCACCCTATAGTATAAATCACTTAGAGGGTTATTTACTAAAAATCAGATTTCTTCAGATTTTTACCTTATTTATTATTTTAAAACTACGTTTTAATCGGATCGGGGGGAAGACTCAATTAAAACGAGCGAAACCCCGAATCATACAAATTTTTCAGAGGTTTTCCTGAAAAGAATGATTTTTTTCTGGCTTTTTTCCCCAGAAATGCCAGATTTCTTTCTGATTTTTGCCCAAAATAGTTGGATTTTCTGGCTAATTTCAGTGCAGACCACAGAAACTTCCAAATAGGATAGGGACCTCTCCCATTGACTTATATAAAACCTCGGAAGGTCAGAGATGCCGGATTTTCGGATTCAGGCTTTTTGCAGCATTGGAGTTTAATAAATCCTGAAAAATGCAGAAAAATTTAAGTTTTGCAAAAAAATTTAGACCGAACTTGAGTAAATAACCCTTTTATTGTTTAGTGCCTGTGACCAATGACTGCTCCTAAGGTCAAAGTGGGGAGTGCAGAGGTTGCAGGCTGTGGGGATGGGGGTGGTAGATGCAAAGGCACATCCAGCTAGAAAAGATCCTTAATCCACAGGGAAGGAATAAGGCCTGAGCTGCTCCTGAGTAGTGCGTTGCTTTGTCACCCACACATGAGCCGGAGGGGTGTCCGATTGCAGCAGCCGTGTAGCAGCAGACTGAGGTTCCCAGCATGTTCCACTGTAGGTCAGATGAGTGTGTGGTTGGCCAGGGATACATGCTGCGCTCCTGTTAGCTGCCAGAGGATTAATGAGTGTGCCTAAGAAATATATTAAGCTGCCGTCCATATGACATAAAGGGCAGTGGGGCAGAGCTCGGTGTCAGCGCCGACCTTTCATATGTACCTGGCCACCGAGGGGTCTACTGCTGCCTGTTCCTGCTAGGGTTGCCTCCTGGCTGGTATTTTACCGGTGGTAGATCCCAATGTTATTAATAGGGAAAAAAAATATATATATAGGAAGGCCGATATTTTTTTCCAGAAAAGGTGGCAACCCTAGTGCCTGCCCAAGGGACAAGGCGGATAATGCAAAGAAACAACAGGATGAAGGAAGATAAGCCTTCCAAGATTCCAGGTGAGTGAACTACATATGGGGTAACTAAAAGTTATTGGCCCCCGCAGCAACATCATTTTAGGGGCAATAGGACGATTGTTTGTAAACATGCATGGAAATCCATTGCCCTGTGTTAGTCACAGGCTCTATAGTTTCGCTTGTGGTCATTGCTGCAAATAAATGCTTGCAGTGTGATGCAACTGGGTTCTCATTTACTGAGAACAGGCAAAAATTACATAATTTGCCACTGTGCTGCACTGTAGTTGTACACTATAATTGCGTTTGTACAACTGTGTCACATTTGTTCTGTTACACTCTCCATTTGCACACTGGTTATTATTAATAATAATGATTAGACACAGAGTACAAAAAGGGAGCCCTGTACTTACACCTTGTCAAAGATCAGTATTAAGCACAGGTTTCCCTCTCATCCATAGTGTTCCCCATTGAATCTAAGGTCTGCCATGTTGCTTTGCAACAATTCTTGTGGGTCTCAAATACTGCTGCAATGTGCATATCATGTACAGGTATGGGACCTGTTATCCAGAATACCTGGGATCTGGGGCTTTCCAGATAACGGATGTTTCCATAATTGGGATCTTCATACCTTAAGTCTACTAGAAAATCATGTAAACATTAAATAAACTCAACAGGCTGGTTTTGCTTCCAATTAGGATTAATTATATCTCAGTTTGGATCAAGTACAAGCTACTGTTTTATTATTACAGATAAAAAGGATATATATTTTTAAAATCTTTATTATTTCAATAAAATAGTGTCTATATATGTCTAGAGTCTTTTCCTAAATTGGAGATTTCTGGATAACGGATTTTGTGGTTAACGGATCCCATACCTGTACTGTGTAGTGTTATGCTTATTCCCCCTCCCCCTTTTTCTTGATGGACACAGAGCTGGGTTTCCAGTGAGACAATATCAGATCAAGTGAAAGTGTTGGAAAGGAACTGTTTGCTTTGCTGATGGATTAGTTTGTTTACTGTCGGATTAGTAAGGTCTTGAGTAAACATGGCTCCTGGTGGGGGGGGGGGGGGGTTAAATACGCAGTGTAATAGTTGGAATACTCAAAAGTAATTTCTTACTGAATTAAAGTCAGGGTTTTTCCAAGTATATGCCTCACGAGGAAACTTCGGGTGTATTCGGAAAACGAATCGCCGGATGTGATTAGCGCCGGCGTTTTTTCATTTTAGCCGGCGCAGAGTCAGGGAAGGTGTTTGGGGAGATTGGTCGCCACAAAAACGAGGTGATTAGTCGCCAGGCGACCAAATCTCTCCAAAACGCCCTGTGTGGATTTACCCTAATTCCACTAGTCCAGTAACACATATTGACGATCAGTGATTTGCTTTCATCATTGTACCCTCAGTATGCATATCAAAGCTGATTGGTTGCTGTGAGTGCAGCGGGGCAAATCTGAGCAGTGTTAGCAAATGAGCCCTACTAGTTGTAATACCATAGAAATATGGATTTAAATGTATCCATTCATCACAATTATAAATAAAACACACACAAAGGGGTTGTTTAGTTTTGAGCTAACTTTTAGTATGATGTAGAGTGATATTTTAAGACAATTTGCAAATAGTTTTTATTTGTGGTTTTTGAGTTATTTAGCTTTTTATTCAGCAGCTCTCCAGTTTGCAGATTCAGCCATCCGGTTGCTAGCGTCTGAATAATCCTAGCAACCATGCAGTGATTTGAATAATAGACTGGAATATGAATAGGAGAAGGTCTATCCTTTTATTTGCTAAAGGAAAACTATACCCCCAAAATGAATACTTGAGCAACAGAAAGTGTATGGCATATTAAGTAGCATATTAAAGAATCTTATCGAACTGGAATATAAATATTTAAGTAAATATTGCCCTTTTACATCTCTTGCCTTGAACCCCCATTTCGTGATGATCTGTGTGCTGCCTCAGAGATCACCTGACCAGAAATACTACAACTCTAACTGTAACAGGAAGAAGTATGGAAGCAAAAGACAGAACTGTCTGTTAATTTAGCTCATGTGACCTAACAAGTATAGTTTGTTTGGTATGTTTGTGTGCCCTTATTTTTTTTAAATGGCAGTTTTCTATTTATGATTACCCAATGGCACATACTATTATGAAAATGATTCAGTTACTTGAAGCAGGGTTTTACATATGAGCTGTTTTATGTAATATCTTTTTTATAGAGACCTACATTGTTTGTGGGGTAAAGTTTTCCTTTAAAGGGGTTTGTGGGGTTCTTTTTGGGGGGCCTGTGCAATATACCCTTTTTTTATCTGCTCCCTAAATTAAGCCATCTACAGGCCAGCCTGTTTGCTATATCTAATTAAATACTCTGCACACTCCACTGCTTCAAAATCTGCACTCTCCACTACTTCAGAAACTTGGGAAATACTGTAACTTTTCTATCTTGCTGAACTACATCTCACAACCATCCTTTTTTTTAAATTAGAAGCTTATACCAACACCAAGGAACAGTCAATTGATTTTTCTCCACAGTGATTGCCCACCTGGATTGTATTTATTACTGATTTTAGAATTATTTATTCATAATATATTCACTGTGTTTTCTGGCTGGCTAGTGTTTTTGTGATTATATAATAAATTGTACTTTTAATATATTGGTTTTGCAGTCCACCTTCTATTTATTTAGTAACAGGCAGAGTATGGCACACACAGGGAGCATAGTGAAAGTAGAGTATGGCAAACACAGTGTCGGACTGGGCCACAGGGATACCAGGAAAATTCCCGGGGGCCCAGGTGTCAGTGGGCCCTCCTGCTTCAAAACATTTGGCATATTTCATGGGCATTGCCTATTTCTATGAGAACAAAGAGACTAAATAGATTGAATAATAGATTATAGCATGTAAAGAAAAGAGACTAGCAGAATAGAGGTTGCATGAGGAGAGGAATTATAATAGTACTGAGAGTGGGCCCCTGATCTAAGGTCTTTTGGTGGTCCCCAGGTCTAAGATTTTCGGGTGGGCCCCAGGTGTCCCAGTCCAACACTGGGCAAACACAGGGATTGTTGGAAAGGCAGAAAGAGCAGGAGGCAGAGAAATTTATCAGGAATCTAAGATGAACAGTTCATACTGACTACATACAGTGACAGTGAGTGTTGGTGCCCTTTCAGCATTTTGTATGAGTGTGAACAGGTGAACAATGTGGACAGTTTCAATCTGGTCTCAGGTGTGAACAGTACAGGGCTTTACGGTGTGAACAATAGAGGTGTTACAAGTGTGAACAATGTGAGGGGGGGTTTATTTGTGTGAACAATGCAGGAGTTTACTGTCTAAATTTGAGGTGTAAACAATGCAGGGGCCAGTACTTACACAAGGTAAGGAGTCACAGCAGGCAGACGTTTATGTGGGGGCCACACAAAGTAGGGTCACAGGCAGCCAGTTGGACAGCACTGCCTTAGATGATCTGAGGCAACAGTTCCATTGGGCCCCAGACCCCCCAGTCTGACACTGGTTACTGGGCCCACAGAACTGCCATAAGTTGTCCTGTTTCACCAATAAAATTGTTGGGATCCAATGCAGCCTCAAGGTCTGCAAAGTGCAAAAAAGCAGTAACACTGCCATACTGTGAAAGTAGCAGTCTTTGCACTGTCTCCTCCATGAATATACCCTGCTTGTGGCAGCACTGTAGATATTATGGGTGGACGGGTATGTGTACCACTATCTGCCCCATACATTGTACAGCCGAGCCCTGTCATTACCACCAGCCACAGGACAAATATGCAAATACTGAACACTCATGCATTATACCCAACACTTATAATTGAGAGCTACATAAACAGGTAATATGAGGAGGACTTTTAGCATTGGAAAGTGCATGGAAATATAAAAGTGCAAAGAATATCTGTCCAAATCAACAGTAACAGGCACTTCAGCATTTGCACCACTAGAGGGAGACACAAGACTGGAAGCATACGTATGTGATATTCTGGGCCAATTTCAATTTGATTTTTTTCTCCTCTTTACTTCTTTTTGATGAGTATTCTATTTAGTGCCTGAAGAGGGTGTGTCAGGGGTGTGTGCATCCGGCGCCAATCAGAATACAGCACTGGTATTATAGGGAGTGAAAATCTTCGCACATGCTGTAAGGGGTTAAGTTAAAGGGGTGGTTCACCTTTAAGTTAACTTTTGGTTTGTTATAGAATGTCCTATTCTTAGAAACTTTGCAACTGGTCTTCATTATTTATTTAATATAGTTGTTGAATTTTTTACCTTGCTTCTTCCTCATTCGAGCATTTGCACCACTAGAGGGAGACACAAGACTGGAAGCATACGTATGTGACATTCTGGGCCAATTTCAATTTGATTTTTTTCTCCTCTTTACTTCTTTTTGATGAGTATTCTATTTAGTGCCTGAAGAGGGTGTGTCAGGGGTGTGTGCATCCGGCGCCAATCAGAATACAGCACTGGTATTATAGGGAGTGAAAATCTTCGCACATGCTGTAAGGGGTTAAGTTAAAGGGGTGGTTCACCTTTAAGTTAACTTTTGGTTTGTTATAGAATGTCCTATTCTTAGAAACTTTGCAACTGGTCTTCATTATTTATTTAATATAGTTGTTGAATTTTTTACCTTGCTTCTTCCTCATTCGAGCTTTCAAAGGGGGTCACTGACCCCAACAACAAAAAAACTATTACTTTGTAAGGCTGCAGTTTTATTGTTTTTGTTGTTACTATTAATTCATCTTTTTATCCGTTTTGTCCTATTCATAGCCCAGTTTCTCAATCAATACATTGCCTAGTTGCTAGGGTATATAACAGCCTAGCAACCAAGCAAATAGCTGGTGAAATACAAACAAAAAGATGAAGACCAATTGCAAATTGTCTCTATGTCTACGTCATACTAAATGTTAATTTACAGCTTCTAACGTGGATTACCTGATTTCAGGTCTATATAAACACAGGACAGAAGAGAGAACTTACATGTCTCTGTGTTTATCGGCTGTGCTGTGCTGTCTCACCTCCTCTGCTCATAAAACCAATCTGTCCCTACAAAATCCTTCTAGGTCAGAGTTCAGCAAAATGTAAAGTCACTCTAAACACTGTAAACAAGCAGCAGCACTATGGAACATGTGCAAGGCACTTAAGCAGCTCTATATCGTTAGAGGATTTTAAGTAAAGAGTCCTTTTACACATTCTTTAGGTGATTTTCTATAAACTACTACTAGGCATTTGGAAAGCTGCACTGCATCCCCCCCCCTCCAGCTATCAGCTCAGTGCTAGAATCCAAAACCGGCACAGAGATCAATAGGCAGAGCTGCTGAGCCAAAATTCTGATATGAGCGGTAGAAAACTGCAAAATTAAATTGTCTGAGCCAGTTTACATCATTTATTTTTTCCTAAGGATTCATTGAAGGCATACAAAGTGATGGAGAGTGTTTCAGTTACAACAGTGGGAAGCAGGAGGGGGCATGTGGATCAGTAGAAGGAGTTACATGCAGAGGTATATGGAACAATATGAAAAGGTATAGGGAGGGTTATAGCAGTAGTTAAAGAGAGGGTTATATGGATAAGTAGGGGTAGGTATAGTAATTGGTTATGTGGAGGTTATAGGGATGGTTATAAAATATGGAGCAGTGGGAATAGTTAGAGGCTGAGTTCAGGTCCGGACTGAGAATTAAAATAGGCCCTGGCATTTCAGATTCACAGAGGCCCAATCAGCCCACACAGAAGCCCAAACAGCTCCCACCAGCCCACTAAATACTGACTTTCTATGGAACTTTATAGCAGCCCCTCTGGCATTTGCCAGAACCCACAGATTGCCAGTCTGGGCCTGGCTGAGTTATATGGAGCAATGGAATAATATTTGGAGTTGGTTTATTGGACAATAGGAGAAGAAATAGACATGGGTTATGTAAACTATATGCAGCACTTGGAGTAGTTATGAGGTTTATATGTGGCACAAGGAGCAGGTACTGTAGAAAGGATATATGGGACACAGGAGTAGGTATCAGGTGGGGTTATACAGTATGGGGCAATAAGAGTACTTATGGGGTTATATGTGGCCCAAGGAGTAGGTATGTAGAGGGGATATATGGAGCACTAAGAGTAGGTATATGGAGGGGTTATTATGGGGGGGCTTAAATGGAGCAATAGGAGGATTGCCAGTGGTGCCATTCATTGGATGCCCAGTCGAGGGACAGGCCTCTTGACAGAATGGTAACAGCTAATGTATCTGTCACTTATAGACAAGGGAAGATATTTTATACATCAAAAATCATTGATAATGATTTAAAGGACAAGTGAAAAGATATTTAAAATGTATATTGCTTTGGCTCCAAGAGAATGGGGCAGCTGAATAGATTATGCCTGGGCAAACCCTTATTTGATGAAAACAGATATACTGTATACAGACTTGTGCCAGTCTGTGTATACCCTATTCTTACATCTCACTGGAATTCATCCATATATGCAAACCCCTATATGCTCAAACGTCCCCTTTCATACTCAATCCCCACCCATTATCCAATAAGCCATGTGCCATTTGGAGGCCATGTACCTGTACCACTCGGAGGTATGCAGTAATATATCTAGAGGAGGGCGGGCCCTGGCGCGGGACGTGCAGCCGGGCCCCCGCCCCCTCCGTACGCCCGGAATTCCGCCAGAGTCAGTGGCGCGTGAGCTGCCGGGGGGCCCGAGGGGGTGCAGGCCCTGGCCCAATCGCACCCCCTGCTCCCCCCACTGAGACCAGGCCCCATCTGTATCCCCCGATAGACACTTTCATACAGAAGTACGGCGCACGTTATTTATCTGTTGTTGTGCAAGAAACATGTTAAAAACTGCTGAGGCATCAGGAACAAATTGTGACACAAGAGCACAGGAATGTGAAGGTTTGCTAACCTGCTGGAGTAGGTGTGGGTCATTGGCTACTTGTCTATGTTTGCACGGTCCAGTGATGGGACACATGTACTGACCTTGTCTTTCCAATTAACTGAATGTGAACCTTAAATAATATAGGGAATGATATTCGGATGTCAGAAGTCACCATTATATACGGCCATTTAAAGGCATGAAACCGCAGGGTGGCTGCTTTTTTATGTGTCAAAGTGACAGTTAATATCCTCATATTGTCACATGACACTAAACACATCACTCAGGGGGTTATTTATTAAATTCTAAATGCCAAAAATAATTTAAAATCTATTTAGAAAAATTAATCCTAATTGAAAAGTTGCTTAGAGTTAGCCATTCTATAACTATAACTTCAAGTCTATAGTATTGTGTTCTTGTTAAACGGTTTTGCTCTACCTGTTCTGCAAAGCTTGCAATCTACAGAGCGCATGTTGCTAGGCTTCTGTATGCTGCTGCAGACTAGCTTGTTTGTTTTGCTGCCTCGCTGTCGGCCTTTAGATCCCTCCCATTCTGGCTCCTTTCCTAGTTCGGGAGGGAGGAAAGGTGAACTCTTCCTAATCTCATAGAAGTCAGAAGCATCTGGCGCTGCGCCTGCCCCTTACTAACCCACAAGCTCATCCACACAAAAGGCACGGCTGGGTCAGCTGACAGTTGGGGCAAAAGTAAATAAAAAGTGCCACGGGTTAACCATGAGCATGCAGAATGAGGACAGGCTTTATGCCAAGCCCCAGCAGACAGCAGCAGGAGAAGCACAAGTGCCCCGGACACCCCAGCAGCACATGGCTGAGATACTGCGAGAGCTCAAACAGACTCGGCTGCAGAAAATATGGATTCCCCATCAATGTGAGAGGCTCCAGCAGAGGAGAGGATGTGAGTGCCTGCCGAAATACATGCTACGACTACTCTTAAGCTGGCCACAGACGCAAAGATCCGATCGTACGAATCAACGTACGATCAGACTTCCCCATCTCCCGACCTGCCACTAGCCATTCCTATCAAATAAAGTACAAAAGAACAGATCAGCCGATGTTCTGCCCCTGACAGCAATCGTACGAAAGTTATGTCCTACCAGAGCTAGTGACAGTCTCCCACTGAAAATTGTATGATCGGCAATACATGCAGAGATATTATCGGCAGCCGACAGAAATCTTTTAACCTTTCCGATCGACCAAACAACTGATCTCAGCCGGCCGAAAAATGTCGGGTCTCTCCGCACACGGACCGAAAATCTTTGCGTCTATGGCCAGCTTTACTACTTATATTAACCTGGTGCTGCTCTCTCCTTATCTCTGGGGAGTTTTTCCCATGCACGATAAACCTACAATCTGGTGTGGCTTGTACCTATTACTGGCCGCATTATTGATTAGCTATACTCTGTGCAGACATAGGAACATAGCTCTAGCTAAGGTGGCACAGTAAATTGGGGGGGTGAAATTTGGGGTCAAGGGTTATTCCCTGTCCTAGATTTACTTTGTTACAAGGTAAGATGGGGACCTACTGAACTGTAGAACAGCAGATGGGGGGCTTGAACAAGAAAGAGCAGGCATTCTGTATTTTCCAGTAGAACAGAGAGTCAGATGCACAGGCTGGAGAATTCTTGGACTGCAATGAGATATATATATATATACAGTATATATATATATATATATATATATATATATATATATATATATATATATATACTTCTTTGATGAGTATCCGCACTCCAAGGCAATGGATAAATAGGGGTGCACGGTAATATTGACATACAGCAAAATTTTCCAGACCAGCACTCCCTTTTGGTGAAAAATCAACAATCTTTTATTGTGACATGGTATCTTATTCCAACGTTTCGATCCCGATAGGGATCTTTTTCAAGGAAGATCCACAGTGCTAACAAACAAAATCTTAAATACCCAAGTGCTTCACAACAAACCAATCCATACCCTGGTGTCTCTCAATTGGTTAATTGATTAAAATTTGAATCAGTGATAACATTTAAAATCATTTATATATGTGCAAAACATCATCTTTTAAAACATATATGTGTAATTTACACTTTAATCCTGTGTTTCATATAAATATGTAAAAATATAAATATATAAAATCTTACTGTTTAAATCTTTTCGTGTCAGTGTGAATTTTTTATCAACATATAAAACTGTAAAACCTTAGTGTCTCCACAAGGTGTCATCAGTGCATTCTATTAGAGTTCGTGTTACAGTGTCCAAAAGTGTCCATTAGTCATAAATCCTAAAAAGAGAAAGATAAATTTGTAACAATTAAAAACATTACTGTAACTACCACATCGGAATCTAGGCATCATTTTTGTATCCACTGAAAAGGTTTCCAACTGCAATAATGTTATTTTGTAAAGTTTCCATTTGCATTACAACAAACAACTGGGTAAAAACTGCTACCTGATCAAGTCAAAAAACAACTCAAATTCACTTGCCCATTCATGCCATTCGGGGATATACAATTTAGTTCATAAATCCAAAATGCTTCCCGTTTTAGAAGCATTTTTTCAGTGTCACCACCCCTAGGGTGCGCTTTAACGTGCTCTATTGGCATGCACCTGAAGGAGGAGGCATCATGCCTGGCCTCAGCCCAATGCTTCGCAACTGGCTGTTGGGCAATATCTTGTTTTCCCTCTCTTGCTATCCTTTCTGGATTCAAAGCTGCCCTAATGCTAGATCGGTGCATGCCAATTCTCTCTTTTAGTTGCCTCACCGTTTTTCCACAGTACAACAACCCACAGGGGCATTTTATAATATATACCACCATTGTGGTTTCACAACTCATCCGCTGTCTAATGCCATACTTTTTGCCAGTGTGTGGGTGTGTGAAACCTGTGCCTAGAATCAATGTCCCACACATGGGAGTTGTTTTTTGACTTGATCAGGTAGCAGTTTTTACCCAGTTGTTTGTTGTAATGCAAATGGAAACTTTACAAAATAACATTATTGCAGTTGGAAACCTTTTCAGTGGATACAAAAATGATGCCTAGATTCCGATGTGGTAGTTACAGTAATGTTTTTAATTGTTACAAATTTATCTTTCTCTTTTTAGGATTTATGACTAATGGACACTTTTGGACACTGTAACACGAACTCTAATAGAATGCACTGATGACACCTTGTGGAGACACTAAGGTTTTACAGTTTTATATGTTGATAAAAAATTCACACTGACACGAAAAGATTTAAACAGTAAGATTTTATATATTTATATTTTTACATATTTATATGAAACACAGGATTAAAGTGTAAATTACACATATATGTTTTAAAAGATGATGTTTTGCACATATATAAATGATTTTAAATGTTATCACTGATTCAAATTTTAATCAATTAACCAATTGAGAGACACCAGGGTATGGATTGGTTTGTTGTGAAGCACTTGGGTATTTAAGATTTTGTTTGTTAGCACTGTGGATCTTCCTTGAAAAAGATCCCTATCGGGATCGAAACGTTGGAATAAGATACCATGTCACAATAAAAGATTGTTGATTTTTCACCAAAAGGGAGTGCTGGTCTGGAAAATTTTGCTATATATATATATATATATATATATATATATATATATATATATATATATATATATATATATATATATATATATATTCCCTTAATAAAGTGTGTAAAAGCATTGTATGTCACGTGTGGAGAGTTTTCCATTTTTGCAGATTTGCATTTATAGCAGTTAAATGGGAGTTGCCATGTTGTTACCTCTGAGGCATCTTCCATGGACTAGTGTCTTCTAAATTGTAAGGTTTGACTCCTTGGAGGGCTTGGAGTAGTGGGAGTGGGGGCTCAGCCTGAATGCCTCTTCAATAAACACTTGAACGGCCAGCTTGCAGGTCAATTAGGGTGATATTTATGGGAATATGCATTTGTATATGTATCTGTACTCTTTCCATGAACTAAGAGGGACTCTGACCAAAGGTTGGACCTTCAAGGGGGAGCCTGGACAAAAGTTGGAACATCAAGGGGGTCCTAATCAGTGGTTGGACCTTAAAGGGGGGTCCTGATCAAAGTCTGTGCTTTCAAGGGGGGTCCTAGCCAATGGTTTTACATTCATGGGGGGCCTGGCCAATGGTCAACTGAAAAAGTGATGAAGCACACATATTTAACAGACAGTATATACACAGTACTCTCTGATTATCCTTATGTCTTTAAAGGAACAGTAACACCAAAAAATGAAGGTGTTTTAAAGTAATGAAAATATCATATGATGTTGCCCTGCACTGGTAAAACTGGTCTGTTCGCTCCAGAACACTATTATAGTTCATATAAACAAGCTGTTACCCGAACCTTTTCTCCTTTGAATGGCTGCCCCCATTGCTACACAGCAGCTTATTTATATAAACAAATGTAGTGTCTCTGAAGTAAACACACCAGTTTTACCAGTGCAGGACAACACTGCATTTTATTTGTATTACTTTAAAACACTTTCATTTTTTGATGTTACTGTTCCTTTAAATATTTACGATGGGCAGTAAAACTCATTGATTAATTTCATTTCCATGTCTCAGAGTGTTTTGGGGTGAAATAAGGCTAAAATGCTGGTATGCTCCTGCTTTTAAAAACGATGATATCACTGTTTTTTATATGTGCCCCCACACAATACCCATATGAGTGTGCCAGTCTCTCCATTGGGCACAGTTACTGTTTCAGTAATCAAGCAGCACAGACTGATCCACTCAGCTTGCAAGTATGAGAAATACTGTATGCTGGCGCTATATAAATAAATGGTAATAATGGTAATAATAATTGATGGCTTCATTTCCCATCCTGGAGCTGCACAGTTACGGTTACGCTGGTAATGATGCTCTATGCCCGAACAACCTTTATTACCCTACTTATATTTACATATCACATCATGCCATTAGGATGCATGCAGCATTGCAGCACACTCTCTTCACACTCTCTCACAATCACTTGGGTGGCACAGAGCGATCATGGCACAGTTATCACATTATCAGTAGATCTCAAACGCCCTTTGTATATTTAGCCAGAAATGGGGGGGAAAAATAACACAATGGTCGTTTGGCCAAAACGAATTGTCTACAGGCAAGCTTGGGGAGTCACAAAGACGCCCGGATTCTGCTTTTAATTTGTCTTCCTCTGGATTTATTTGAGGAGATTGGACTAATTGAACCAATGGACACTGATCTTTTTTGATTCTAATAAATAAGGTTCACTATAAACTATGCTTTTATATCCTACTGAACATTCACAAGCAAATAAAGTAACTACTAAGCCTACTTATACATACAAATCTAGCTGTTAAAGAATAATCAAAGGTCCAGTATTGGGGGGGGGTGCCAACTCATTGTAATGCACAATCACCAAACCCATGGCACCATGTTGAATGCTAGTAGGGGAGGCAAGATTACCCCACCACCCGATATGCCCATCTGCCTCAGATTTCAGGTTACACGTCTACCTTCCAAGTTTTTTTGGCCTTTCATGGTCCAGCCATTTTGTTCTGGGTCTGGATTCTGTCCTCAGCATGTACAATTTAACCTTCTCTTCTATTCCCTCTACAGCCTCCATACCTCAGTTCACCAATTCTCCTACCATGATCATCATGGTGGGACTTCCTGCTCGCGGAAAGACTTACATCTCCAAGAAACTCACCCGCTACCTCAACTGGATTGGGATCCCAACAAAAGGTTGGTGCTTTTCACTTCCAAACATTTCCATCTTTTCTGGTAAAGCTGTATAGCGCCATTGGAAAATGTAATGAGCTTTAGCAGGAAACTACAAGAAGTATACTAACAGAGAACTTGAGTATTGTTAATTAGTGATGGGCGAATTTATTCGCCAGGCGCGAATTCGCGGCGAATTTGCGCGTTTCGCCGCCAGCGAATAAATTCGCGAATCGTCCGCGAAAATTCGCGTCAAAAAATTCGCCGGCGTCAAAAAATTTTTTTTCGAAAAACGGACGCCGGCGCCAAAAACGGGCGCCGGCGTCGAAAAAACGGGCGCCGGCGTCAAAAACGGGCGCCGGCGTCAAAAACGAGACGCCGGCGCCGTTTCGCGAATTTTTCGCCGTTTCGCGAATTTCGCGCGAATTTCGCGAATTTTTCGGCGAAGCGAAACGGCGCAAATTCGCCCATCACTATTGTTAATGAAACTGGAACCATCAAAGAGAGTTTAAGCTAGGCAGACACAGGAAGATCCACTTGTTTGGCAAGGGATAATTACAACAAACTAGTTGTCAAATCACAGTACAGGCCTATGGTGACCCATCATAAGAGGCACACATCAATAAAAGCTCCTTGGCCAACAAGTTCTAACCTGCCCTATAGATATCTAGCAAGAGGTTGGATGAGCAGAACATTGGAAAGGTCCCATACACAAGCCAATGGGCTTATGGGTCCAGTTGAGCTGTTTTTAACCTGTGAATGGCTGCCTTTAAGAAGGACCGGACTGGCAATCTGTGGGTTGTGGCAAATGCCAGAGGAGCTGCTATAAGGTTCCATAGAAAGTCAGTATTTAGTGGGCTGCTGGAGGCTGTTTGGGCCTCTGTGTGGGCTGATTGGGCCTCTGTGTACCTGAAATTCCACGGCCTATTTTAATTCTCAGTCAGGACCTGCCTTTAAGTAGTAATGGGAGAAGAAGCAACCAGCCAACAGATAGCTAATTGCTCTACTGCAGTTCCGATAGCGTAAACATCAGATTGGTTGGACTTCAGCATCACTATTATTTAATTTGGCTGTAATGATTGGTCACTGCAGCAATTGACATTAGCACTCAACATTTTGATTCCTGTTTTGGTCACCAACAAAAAAATGTATCATGTCTCCCAGTATTTAACGTGGGGCAGTATCGGCGAGAGGTTGTGCAGACCTACAAGAGCTATGAGTTTTTCCACCCGGATAACCAGGAAGCAATGAAGATACGGAAGTGAGTATGTGTTTCCTCTATGGCGTATGCTAATGTAGCATACAAAATGCAAAGGAAAGGTTGTGGGAGGACTCCACAGCTAAATAAAAATACATTCAAATACAATGGAAGTGCTACTGATCTGGCCAAATTAACTACAGACATACAGAAAAAGAAGAGAGGTTAATCAAAGTACATTCCCTGGTCCCCTGTCATATAAGTGATCTATGTAGATGCATGTATTTACAAAGACAGGGGTTTTTTAGTTACAAAATTCTGATCATAAGATTGATAAGTCACCATACCACATCAATATGGCAGTCCCTAACTATAACATAATACTCAAATGCTACAACCACATAGAAGCCTTCCATGTGGTTGTAGCACCCCCACATCCGTCCCTTTAAATGGTGCCACATGCTTTTGCAAATGGGTGTTGGTCTGGGCAGTCTCTCTCTCCTAAAAGCCACAAGCAGGGGATGAATAATCTCATGGAACCAATGCTGTGGTCTAGGTTATCTCTCTCCTTTGAAAGTTAATGAGGGGGGGAGGACAAAGCCCTATGATTAAAACCAATGCCCAGATTGAGAGACCCTTATTTCAGGTAGTGCTTTTATGCCGGGAGGTTATAGCATTTGAGTATTATGACCAGAGGTAAATAGTTAGGGACTGCCAATCTTATAATCATAATTTTGTAACTAAAAAAAAAACACTGTCTTTGTAAATACATGCATCTGTATAGATTACTTATTTGGCAGGGGACCAGGGAATAAGCATTGATCAATCTCTCTTCTTTAATAATGTAGCATACAACCTGCTTATTGTAGCATTGAGTAGACCCATACTTAAAGGTGGACAAGGAAGCTAAAGCCCCTCCTGTGAATTTTTGTTTCAGACCCTATGCATAGGAGCCCTTCCAAACAGTATTAAAGATGTCAGGGCGTTGACCAAACTGGATTTATGCCTAATAGATCTACCAATGTGAATGTTCAAAGACTATTTACAAATTTGCATGCAACTCATAGTAACCAGGGCTCACGAGTGGTAGTATCATTAGATGCGGCTAAAGCGTTTGACTCTATAGAATGGCCATACCTTTGGGAACTCCTGAGGAGATTTGGCTTGGGGGACCAATTCATTGGATGGGTGAGACTATTATACAAACAGCCGATAGCGAAAGTCAACTCTAATGGCTATCTATCAGCTGCACTCAACCCATATAGGGGCACCCGACAGGGATGCCCATTATCACCATTCCTTTTTGCCCTGGCAGTGGAGCCTCTGGCAATCCTGGTCCGCCAAGCAAATAATATCACAGGTCTCCGCCTGGGGAGAGTGGAGGAACGCATCTCTCTATATGCAGATGACATACTGTTGTATCTGGATAACCCAGGCAACTCCCTGCAGGCTGTCCTGGATATAGTGGACCACTTTGGACGATTTTCAGGACTAAAAATCAATTGGGGAAAATCAAGCATATTCGCTATTGACGCCAACATTAATCCCGACCTATTTCCTCCCACCCCTCTGGTCTGGGTGGATTCCTTCAAATACCTTGGCATTGTGATACATAGAAATCTAGACGCCTTTATACCCTCTAATCTTGAACCAATTCTCTCCACTATGAAAGATAAGCTAAAAGTGTGGGCTAACCTACCCATTTCTATCTGGGGCAGAATCAATCTTCTAAAAATTATATTTCTCCCTAAATTCCTCTACATCTTCCACAATTCCCCTGTTCTCATCCCCCGGTCCTTCTTTGTCTCTATTGATATGGCCCAAATAGCGTTTCTCTGGGCAAACAAGCCCCCCAGGTTTGCTAGAGCCAAACTGTGAGCACCTGTTAGCTAAGGGGGATTGGGCCTCCCGCAGTGGTATTTCTACTTATTGGCAGCTCAGATTTACTATATACACTGGTGGCTTAATCCAGATCCATATAATCCGAATTTCCCATTGCAGGCCACTTTGGCAAGCTCAATAGAGTCCCTCTCATATATCCCATTCCGCAAATCTTCCGATCTACACACCACCCACCGAATTATAATCACCCCATACAAAGCGTGGGTGGCAGCACTTAAAGTTTGCAATCTAGCATTAACTCTTCTGTCGCCCCAACTACCCCTATGGGGAAATTCCTTACTCCCACACTTGAAGCACATAGCAGAATACAAAATATAGCCACAATGGGGCCTACGTAAACTAGGGGACTTGGTTACAGATGGAGCGATACGGCCTAGGGCTGAAATTAAACATGTCCAAACCCAGGAGCTTCTTCCCTGGTTCTCCTATTTCAAGTTTAGACAGGCCACCACTACCCAATTTCAAGGCAACGCCATGGATCTCACAACCTCTAAAATAGAAGCAGCCCTTAGAGCCCCCACCACCAAAAAACTTGTCACCAGGCTGTACTCGCTTCTCCTAGATACTATTAAACCTCCATTTCATGCAGCGGGTGCAGCCTGGAGCAGAGACATCCCGGGGCTAGAGGACGAAGATTGAGAAGAGGCGACTGCTAGGGCCTATGACTACCTCGTCTCAACCAGAGATAGACTAATCCAGTTCAAGATCCTACATAGACTCCACTTAACCCCAAATAGGCTGTTCCGTATGAACCGACGGGACTTACCACAGTGTCCTAAGTGTAGGGCCTCAGAGGTATCTTATCTACATCTTATCTGGTTATGCCCCCGAATCCAAGCCTTCTGGTCTCAGGTTCTCAACTATATCCAGGATAAAATTGCACTGCCTAAATTATTAACCCCTCAGGTATGCATTCACCCCTAGGGCGGCCATGAGAATACTCTTTCGTACATTACTGTTCTATGCCAGGAAATGTATCCTCCTGAATTGGATGTCCCCCCTCTCCCCCACAGTTAATGGCTGGTTGGACTTGATTAAAGCAACACTCCCCCTAATACAACTCACCTACACTGCAAGAGGATGTCCCCAGAAATATGATCTAGTGTGGCGAGATTGGCTAGAAGCCACAGAGGAGCCGTAGGATAAAGGGGGATAAGCTAACAGTGACAGAACTAGCTGCACCACCTATTCAAGGGATTTAGGACTAACAGACTCAGAACCATTCTGAAATAGAGTGTATACAAATGTACAGGACTCAAATATATTAAATATGTACGCTGTGCTATAATAATTGTAAGAAGATGGAACCGCAAACCATATAATGTTTGTTTATTTGTTGTTATAAAATGCAAAATAAAAACCTTTTAAAAAAAAAAGATGTCAGGGCATGACCTAGTGAAGGGCAGTCTGTGACATGGAAAAATCAATAGGCTTAAAGAGTAATCGGTAGGGCTGGGGATAGATAGAATATCCAGTCTCAGGGGAAAGTTATGTCTTTGTTATATCATGACTGTGTCCTTTTCCTTTGCAGACATTGTGCGCTCAGTGCGCTGAGGGACGTCGACAAATATCTAACTCAAGAAGAGGGTCAGGTGGCGGTAAGGGCCTGGTAGGGTCTCTGCACAAAACCGCATTCATTTTCATGGGGAAAAAAACAGATGTGACAATAATAATTTTTTCTTCTGTTTTTAAATGTAAACAACTCATTTCTGAGCAGTGGTGCTTTGTATTTCGAGTTTCCATTGTCTTAGCAGCAGCTGAGACTTAAGCTCCCCATAGACACAAAGATTTTTCTTGCCAAACGACCAATTTTAGCGAAGTCCAACCAATCCTTCGAAATTATTGCGCGGTTAGTGGGATTTGAATGATCGTACATTGATGGACAATTCGTACGATCGTTTCGAGATAATCGTAGACTCACGATGACGATCGGATCTTTTAAAAAAAATTTACATTTTGGCCAGCTTTAAATAGCACCATCAACCCTGGAGGTTGATGTTGTTTACAGAGCATGTTGTACAATGAATGCCTAAAGCAAAGTGTGTGTTTGCTCTCCTAGTTACTTCTGTAAGCCCAGAAGGTCATTTAAGTTTGGGTTGAATGTCTATTTGCTGCCCCAGGTACTCTTACAACAAAGAGTAAGTGGCCGTTAAAGTGATATTTCCTTGTATATGTAACCTTGTTAAGGCAAATACCAGACATCAGGGCCGTATTTATATATATAGGCACCTGAGATTGTTGTTCTTAGGGCAGCAGTATTAAGAGGGTGGCCCTCAGCCACCTTCAGAAATTACCTGCATAAATCTATCAGGGAGGGGGTTGAGTGGGTCAGCCAGGCAATTCCCGTGATGTCATATGTAATGGAAGTGACGTCACCCACTGGCATCATGTCACTTACTCAAACTAGGGCCACAGGTAAGTCCAGTTCCAAGGGTGGCCCCAGACCTAAAGACACCACTGCCAGATGTGGCTGAAAAAGCAGGTCAAGTATCAGCCCCTATGCTGGCATCAGCCTTTCCCTGTGTCTGCCCAGGGTTAGGCACACGGAGCAGATTTTGGTGCCAAAATCCTTTCCATGTGCCTGCACCAACTCTGTATGAAGTAAGATACCTGTGCAATTCCCACAAAGAATTTAGGTGTAAAATACCTGATTCCTGACCATGCATGTAGCGTGCAAGAACCCTGCCTTGCTATTGGGGTAAAGTGTGGGCAAAGTGTGGGGTAATTTTCCCCCTACTCCCGCCAGGATAAAATTAAACCTTTGCAGGTAGGGTCAGATACTAATTCTGGGGCAAAGCAGTAGACGAGTCTCGGTTGGGTAGTGGGTCATCACAGACTTGTGCCTGACTCAGACCTGTGCAAGGGGATAAAAATGCCCTTAAAATCCCTTAAAATCATTTGCTTGGATGTCTTGTAGTTGGCAACAATCCTAATAAACATAAGCCAGGTCATTTCTGTAAACTGTGTGTACTTAGTTTTAAACTGCAACTCTCAACTTTCCCTACTGCTAAAGTTTGTAATTAACAACATCACACAGATCCTACACCCTTTCTGATTCTGACAGGTGTTTGATGCAACAAATACCACGAGGGAGCGGCGGTCCCTGATCCTTCAGTTTGCCAAGGAGCGACCCTTCAAGGTACAGCATGGGCAGCTTCTCAGTTTTCGGCCGTTCTAGGCTGGGTAGCTTCATTTGTTTCTCTAAGCAGCAGCCGTTTTAGCAGCTTGTCATTAAGGGCTTCTGAGTGGACTGGTCATTTTATTAGCTTGTCTCAAGCTATCTGGGACAGGAATAAACAGACAAAGTGCAAGAGTTTATTGCTAGAAATAATATAAGATATTTTTTCAATTAAAACAATAGACAAAAATAATGTTCGGCACAAGACTTATTCATTCAGCTAATGTTGAAAAGGGGTGTATACTGTTCTTTTAAGCACCCAGTCACTAGTGGCAAGGGCTGTTGTTAGTTTTGGGAACTGCCTTGCTGGCAATAAAGTCCCCAGGACCATCCTATTCAGTGCAAGGGATCTACACTTGCACAAGTGAGCACTTCATTGTTCTGTGCACTGACTAAATACGTGACCCTCCCATGAGTGTGATTGGAACTAGTTCAGATAAACTTGTATTGTGATTGCTCGTCTATAAAGTAACAGGACTTTTTATTCTTTATTCCCAAAGGCATTTTTTATTGAATCGATTTGTGACGACCCAGATATAATCGCTGAAAATATCATGGTAAGCATAGGGACAGCGTCTGGGTAAGTAACCTCTGTGCCTAGAGTTTGGGGCAGTTCTCACTGCTGACTAAGTTTCTTATGATTTTCTGACCGTGAGTAGATCATCTCGACATTTTTTGTACCATGACGGTCGATTGTGTAATTGATCGGACAGGTTAGAAGATTTCTGTTGGCTAACTATAATATCTCTCACTGACGATATCAATGGGTGACTGTCACTACTATCTGTCAGACATAACTTTCCTACAATTACTGTCTGCAATTTCCTACATTGTCTGATTTGTTCTTTTACTACTTTATTTAATCTGAATGATTAGTGGTAGGGCGGAAGAATGCGTCGTCCGATCGTTTGTCGGATACAAGGGTAAAATTTGCACGTCTATGGCCAGCCTAAAGGAACAGTGACAACAAAAAAATGTGTATTAAAGTATGAAATATAATGTCCTGTTGCCCTGCATTGATAAAACTGGTGTATTTGCTTCAGAAACACAATTATAGTTGATATAAACAAACTGCTGTGTAGCCATGGGGGCAGCCATTCAAAGCTGAAAAAGGAGAAAAGGTAGAGGATACTCAGCAGCAGGTCTGGACTGAGCATTAAAATAGGCCCTGTCATTTCAGGTACACAGAGGCCGAATCAGCCCACACATAGGCCCAAACAGCCCCCACCAGCCCACTAAATACTGACTTTCTATGGCACCTTATAGCAGCCCCTCTGGCATTTGCCAGAACCCACAGATTATCAGTCCGGGCCTGCTCAGCAGATAACAGATAAGCTCTGTAGTATACAATGTGATTCTTCAGAACTTATTTGTTATCTACTGAGTATCTTGTGATTGAATGCCTGCCCCATGGCTACACAGCAGCTTGTTTATATAAACTATAGTAGTACTTATCTGTTATCTACTGTGTAGCCTGTGTTGGAATGGCTTCCCCGTGGCTACACAGCAGCTTCTTTATATAAACTATAATAGAGTTTCTGAAGCAAACACACCAGTTTTACCAGTGCAGGGAAACACTACATTATATTGTCATTGTCTTTTAAAACACTTTTACTTTTAGGTGTTTCTGTTCCTTTAAGAATGATAGTGGCCTTATACCGGTTATCCAAGGTTGATTTAGCAGTGGAATAGCAAACCCCCTTCCAATTTTTATATAGTTACATAGTAACATAGTTAAATTGGGTTGAAAAAACACAAAGTCCATCAAGGTCAGTCCCTAAAAATGAAAACCCAGCATCCATACACACACCCCTCCATACTTTCACTTAAATTCTATACACCCATATCTATACTAACTATAGAGTTTAGTATCACAATAGCATTTGATATTATGTCTGTCCAAAACATCATCCAAGCCATTCTTAAAGGCATTTACTGAATCAGCCATCACAACATCACCCGGCAGTGCATTCCACAACCTCACTGTCCTGACTGTGAAGAACCCCCTACGTTGCTTCAAATGAAAGTTCTTTTCTTCTAGTCTAAAGGGGTGGCCTCTGGTACGGTGATCCACTTTATGGGTAAAAAGGTCCCCTGCCATTTGTCTATAATGTCCTCTAATTTACTTGTAAAGTGTAATCATGTCCCCTCACAAGCGCCTTTTTTACAGAGAAAACAACCCCAACCTTGACAGTCTACCCTCATAATTTAAGTCTTCCATCCTCTAACAAGTTTAGTTGCACGTCTCTGCACTCTCTCCAGCTCATTTATATCCCTCTTAAAGGGGAAGGAAACCTCGTTGGTGCTAACCCCCCTCCCGTGTATTGCCCCCCTCCCTCCTCCCCCCTGGCCTACCCCTCCCGCTGGGCAAATGCCCCTAACTTGTTACTTACCCTTCTGCGCAGGTCCAGTCCAGGGAGTTCACAGGCGACATCTTCTTCCACGCGATCTTCTTCCTCCTTTGACCGGCGTTTTGGCGCATGCGCAGTAGGAGCATTTCGCCGGTACGGATCTACTGCGCATGCGCCAAAAGTCACGCACATGCGCAGTAGATCGTACCGGCGAAACGATCCTACTGCGCATGCGCCGGTCAAAGGAGGAAGAAGATCGCGTGGAAGAAGATGTCGCCTGTGAACTCCCTGGACTGGACCTGCGCAGAAGGGTAAGTAACAAGTTTGGGGCATTTGCCCAGCGGGAGGGGTAGGCCAGGGGGGAGGAGGGAGGGGGGGCAATACACGGGAGGGGGGGTTAGCGCCGAGGAGGTTTCCTTCCCCTTTAAGGACTGGAGTCCAAAACTACACTGCATACTCCAGATGAGGCCTCACCAGGGACCTATAAAGAAGCATAATTATGTTTTCATCCCTTGAGTTAATGCCCTTTTGAATGCAAGACAGAACTTTATTTGCTTTAGTAGCCACAGAATGACACTGCCCAGAATTAGACAACTTGTTATCTACAAAAACCCCTAGATCCTTCTCATTTATAGAAACTCCCAACACACTGCCATTTAGTGTATAACTCGCATTTATATTATTTTTGCCATAGTGCATAACCTTGCATTTATCAACATTGAACCTCATTTTCCAGTTTGCTGCCCAGTTTCCCAACTTAGACAAATCACTCTGCAAAGTGGCAGCAACCTGCATGGAACCTATAGTTCTGCACAGAGTTGTGCTTATATACAACAAGTGCATAAACACTATCACAGCTGCCAGATATAAATATATATTTTATTTTACACAGACACACCTAAGAAAAACCATGATAGTCTGCCTCTGACACCCGGGACCATTTTCCCCACCCCTTAGGCTGGCAGAGTCATTCTGCCACTCCCTTGCCTTGTTCTATTGTGAAGTAATGGATTCTGGGACTTCAAGCCCATCTGTCTTCCAGAGAATCTGAGCATCGCCCACTACGGAAAGCAGAATCCGTCCCAGAACCCATCACTTCACAATGGAACAAGGTGAGGGAGTGGTTGCACCTTTTTTAAATAAGCCCAATTGCATCAACACACGTCAAAAATGGTGGAGAATCCACAATTGGACATTATTTATTATTAAAAAAGCACACTTTAATCGGATTGGGGACAAAAAACAAGGGAAAATCATAATCGTACAAATTTTTTCTTCCTGAATTGCTTGGTTTTTTCTGTTTTTTTCCTGAAAAGCCTGCATTTTTTTAGATTTTTGCCCCAAAAGTCTGAAATATTCAAATTTTCAGGCAAATTCCAGCACAGACCACAGAAACTTCCAATGACTTATATACAACCTCGGTAGGTCTGAGATGCCGGATTTTCAAAACTGGACTTTTTCCATCCTCTGGGTATAATAAATCTTGAAAAAAAAAAATCTATTTTTTTTTCCACTAAAAATTCGGATTTTTAGTAAACAAAACTTTTTTTCTTGGCATCCTGACTTTAATAAGTAAAGCTGGCCATAGACGCAGCGATCCGATCGTACGAATCGTGGATTCGTACGATTTTCGGACCATGTGTGGAGAGTCCCGTCATTTTTCGTCCGGTGGAGATCGGTCGTTTGGTCGATCAGACAGGTTAGAAAATTTCTGTCGGCTGCTGATAATATCTCTGCGTGTATTGCCGATCATACGATTTTCAGTAGGAGACTGTCACTAGCTTTGGTTGGACATAGATATCGTACGATTGCTGTCAGGGGCAGAACATTGGCTGATCTGTTCTTTTACTACTTTATTTGGTCGTAATTGTAAGACTTTGATCTGAATGGTTAGTGGAGGGTTGGGAGATGAGAAAGTCTGATCGTACGTTGATTTGTACGATCGGATCTTTGCATCTATTGCCAGCTTAACCCCCTTAGTGAGGGTGCACTCACCACGACGGCCTCTAGGCATGCACTGGATTCTAGGTTTCAACCTTTTTCAGCCGGATTCAGATTTGCCCACGTCCAAGTGCCTCCCTAACCTGAATTAACATATGCAAATTAGGGTTCAGATTGAGTTTGGTATTCGGCAGAATCTTGCGTGATGGTTTTGGATTCGGCTGAATCACAAAATAGCAGATTTGCACATGTGTAAGACCTTACTTTGTTATAAATTGTTGTGCTATATAAATACATGATGATGGTGATATTGATGAAACAAGGACAGCCATTGCAAGTCTGTGTGTTACACACTCCGTTTCTTTTTGTTCCAGGAAGTGAAGCTTTCCAGCCCAGATTACAAGGACTGCGACAGAGAGAAAGTGGTGGAGGATTTCCTAAAAAGAATTGGCTGCTATAACATGAATTATCAGCCTCTGCATGATGACTTCGATAGGTAACAAACAATCCTCAGCCAATATGTATTTTTCTTAATTAAAAGTCATACAATGCCAGCGACGATTATGGAAATGAGTCGTACATAAAGAAATGCCATCAGTAACATCTCCAATTTTACCTCCTTGAAATCAAGGTGCTTCTCAGGGAATATCTATGCTGCCATGTTTTTTTTTATAAAGTTGCTGGTTCTGGAGAAAGAAGGCTTGTGTTATGCCTTTTGTACAACTAGAACAAGAAAGGACAATGGCATCCTTGTGACCCATATGTGATGCATAACATCAGTGTTTCATTTCTGAGTTAAAACCCTAGTGACCCATGTAACACAGACATGTGACTGCTGCGGAGCACCCTAGCGATCTCTGTAACATAGTCATGTGACTGTTGAGGAGCACCCTAGTGAGCCCATTAACACAACAATGTAACTGCTGAGGATCAACCTAGTGGCCCCTATAGCACAACTTCTGAGGACAGGCCTAGATTGGGATCAAAATAGGCCCTGGCATTCCAAGTACTCAGGCCCAAACAGCCCTCCACCAAATAGTGACTGTCTGTGATATCTTATAGCTGCCCCTTTAAGGCAGAATCCACACATTGCCAGTCCGGGCCTGCCTGAGAAGCACCCTAGTGGTCCATGTAACACAACCATGTGACTGCTGAGAAGCACCCTAGTGACTCATGTAGCACAACCATGTGACTGCTGAAGAGCACCCTAGTGACCCACCCTGTTGGCAGCCATCTGCCTGCCTTAAAGCAGTAGTCACACCAGAAGTAGAAGTCTGCAGTTCTATTGCTGAATGATTGCTGTCAGCTCTGTTCCGCCATCTGATATCTGTTGTGTATACAAAGTGGCATGTGCGCTACTGTGTCAGTATTTTTTGATGACACAAAAAGTGCAAATTTAAGCATTTCACCCCCCAGATTTATTGGGAGACACCCACACCTACTATGCACCCCATGAGGCAGATCAAGGGCCATTGTCAAAGTGTAAGGAGGTGCATAACTAAAGGTAGTTGAGGTGTGCCCTGATTCATTGCCACGGTGGCCGGTATCTGTGATGGTTGAATATTGGGGCAATTTAGACCATGCCCATACCACCCTTTTGAGCAGACTGTTGCTTCTGAAGAAATGTAAGTAAATGATTTTGAATGATTTTGTTTTTTGTTCATTAGCTCTCCAGTTTGGAATTTTAGGAGCTATCTGGTTGCTAGTAACCAATTTAACCTAGCAACAGGCCGTGGCTTGTAGACCTTGTATTGTCCCTAAGGGAGCAGCCAGTGTTTTGTACACCACTTTGCAGCAGCATAAGCTGCCTATTATAGATTAGCCCCAGCAGCAAAACCAGCAGAATGCCCAGTCATCTCTGCTGCAAGCTAAGCACTCAGAGGGATGCTGGGGGTAAACAGCTGCAGTTTCCCAGTTTTCTCTTCAAGGCTTATTAGTTGTTATTCAAAACCTAAAAGGCTGCCAGAGCATGCTGGGAGTTGTAGTGCAGCAAAAACAGGAAGCAACGAGCCGGTGGTGATCCCTTTCCAAACACTTTCCAAACACTGTATTGCTTTCCTCTATCTCAGTCATTGCCCCATAATCTTGCCTTATTATACACATGGGGCTAGAGCTATTTCCCACCCCTTTGCTTTACAAGGGTTACCGGGAGTCTGGATTGAGGGCCAGCCTGATTATATTATGGGGCAGGGGGTGGAGCCCTGGGTTCCTCCCACTCACATTTCCTCAGTTCAAAAACATAACAAATTCCTTGCCTCACTCTGTGCATGGCTCTCAGGAGGAACACTCCTAGCGTTACAGGCTGCAGCACCACCACTGGTAAGTTTCTTTCTATCTGTCCTTGCACTTTTACCCTCAAACAGAACATTGACTCTCCTTTTGACTAACTAACGGGTGTAGCAGACCCTGCGGCTGCAGGGGGGCCCCAGGAGGCTCTCATCAATGAGCAATTTCAATACATATTGGTAAAAAAGGACAACCTCTGGATATGTTGGGGGCCCTACAATTCATTTGCTGTGGGGCAGTAATATCTAGTTATGCCACTGATGCTGCCGACTTGTAGTTTATCCTAACTAAAGATCTGTACAGCTAGCCGGCAGCACCTGCCTTGAATGAGATTTTTCTGTTTATTTTTGCTAGTATTTTTAATGAAATGATTAGGCGGGGTTGCAGCATGTCCTCCAATGTGTTCAGACTGTTATTGTGCGACTCACGAGTCGTTCTGATCGATCAGTTAAGGGCAATGACACATAGAGACTTGGAACCGGTATCAGTGGTGCTATATAATGATAGTGGGGACAGTTTGTGCTCCATGTGACTTGCCCCATAGGAAACGATGAAACTTATGTCTCCTACACATTGAGATTAATGGATGAATCCCTTGAAAATGTGTAAGCAGCTGTGCCCCCCTCCCCCCGCGCAGGTACAGTGTGCTGAGCAGCCAGGGGGTCATTACCATGCATGACAGGAAAGGGTTAAAGCACCAGTTGTGATTGTATGTTGATAGGCCGTTAAGGTATGTGGCATTGTTTTTGGGTTTTCATTTAACAGCTCCAGTTCAAAGGGCAATTTAAACAACAGGCTCAGATCCCTCTGCAATAACATGCAGCTCAGCAGGGCAGGGCTCATTATACCGGACACTTATCACCTGTTCAATCAAACATTACTTCCAAGACTAAAGGGGAATTCCACCCGAATGCTTTTATTTCATTCTTATCAACCTTCCCATATAAATCCACAAAGATAACCTACAGTCATGTTGTTTTTGTGTTTAAAAGCTTCTCGTTCTTTGCCTCTGACTCTCAAAACAATGTAGCTTCTGCTAAACCAAGAGTCGCAATGCAGATGTACAAATAATAACCTCATTTAGAATGTGCTGTAAAGTAGGCCAAAAAAAAAGGTCGCTTTTGGATAAATTTACCCTTTTTTTGTTAAAGGGATCACCAACCAGGGCATCAATTAACACTAACAAAAAAATGGTCAGGACAGTAAAATAAAAAAAATTGTTTTAAAGTAATAAAAATATTATGCACTGGTAAAACTGTTATGTTTGCTCCAGAAACATTACTATTGTTTATATAAATAAGCTTCTATGTAGCAATGGGGGCAGCCATTCAAAGGAGAAAAGGCTCAGGTTGCACAGCAGATAAGCTCTGTAGACTATAATTGTGTTATCTGTTATCCACTATTTAACCTGTGCCATATAGACTTTTTTTCTATTTCTGCCATTGCTACACAGCAGCTTGTTATGAACTATAGTAGTGTTTCTGAAGCAAACGCATCCGTTTTCCCAGTGCAGGGCAACAGTACATGATATTTTTATTACTTTAAAACACTGTAATTTTTTGGTGTTACTGTTCCTTTAATGTGGGCGAATTTTTTATTTTAATCGTGTCTGTGGCATTTGAGAGCTGATTGGTTGCTACCCCAGACTCTGCAATGACCTCTGCTCTAGAGTTAGGGTATATTTAGGATTTAAAAGCAGGTTGTACGTTTAGTGGATGGAGGTGCAGGCTTTGGTAATGAAGTCACATGGGCCTGACCATTTGCCTCTGGCCTGTGGGGGGCAGAGAAGGGATGGATCAGCTTTAAGTTAACTTTTAGTATGTCATAGAATGGCCAATTCTAAGCAACGTTTCAGTTGATTTTTTTTTTTTTTTTTTTTTTTTTTTTATAGGGTTTCCCCATCTAAAACACAAAAGCTCTGTAAGGCTGCAAATGTATTGTTGTTGCTACTTTTTATTACTCCTCTTTCTATTTGGGCCTCTCCTATTCATATTGCGTTCTGTTATCCGATTCAAAGTATGGTTGCTAGGGTAATGTGGACCCTAGCAACTAGATTGCTGAAACTGCAAACTAGAGAGCTGCTGACTAAAAAGCTAAATAACTCAAAAGCCACAAATAATAAAAAAAAAAAAATGAAAACCAAATTGTCTCATAATATCACTCTACCCAAGAATGAAGCGCTCACCTCCCATCTCTCTTCCCTTGGGACCAGGTGCTTAGCAGTCAATTTCCTACTCTGCCATGGTATCAAATCATATACAATCTCCAACAGACCGCAGCACACTGACACGTTGTTTCTGTGAAACTTTTGTGATTTATTGGCTCAGTAGACAAAAATGCAACGTTTCGAGTCTCACAGGACCCTTTATCAAGCATCTGCTTGATCTGCATGCTTGATAAAGGGTCCTGTGAGACTCGAAACGTTGCATCACAAAAGTTTCACAGAAACAACGTGTCAGTGTGCTGCGGTCTGTTGGAGATTGTATAATATCACTCTACATCATACTTCTAGTTAGTTTAGAGGTGAACAACCCCTTTCCTGTGCTGGTTGTTGTTGTTTTATGAAATTAAATTGGCTCCGGCTCTTGGCTCTAGGGTGTAATTGGGAAAGCAAACACTGACACACCTGTCCTGTATCTACTGGCACTGCCGGCTCCGTGATTGCTCTACATATGGAGGTTGGGCAGGGCTTAATCGTGGGCCATTGATCTGCTGAAAACACCCATCAAGCCCACGGAGGGCAATTGTTGACAGTGGCAGCTGGGCCAAGCAATATGGCAGCCCCTGTTACACATGCATATATTCAAAACGTATTCACTATTGGGTCCCCAGAATGGCCCCTGTTGTAAGAAGTGGGGTTCTCTCTCTCCCAGGCAGTAACTGCTCATTCTAAGCTGATATGCTGCAGACATGAAGTCAGATAATATACTGCTATGCATCTGTTTGTGCATCAACCCCTCCCTGTTCCCTTCTTGCTTTCTGACCTTTGTTCTCCTTCCCCCTTGTGTCTGTACATTCTGTCCCAGCCTCCCACCATAGACCAGGCCCCTGTACTGGTTTGGAATGCAAAGCCTTGGACACAGTAAAGCCCAATTGTGCTGCATCATGGGGTGTCTGCTGCTATCATGTTACTCGCATGGCCTGTAGCATCAAAGCATGTTTGCTACGGTGCAAATTCCCCTAGCAACCATGCACTGATTTGAATAAGACTGCAATATGAATAGGAGAGGCCTGAATAGAAAGATGAGTAATAAAAAGAAGCACTAACAATAAATTTGTAGCCTTACAGAACATTTGTTTTTTAGATAGTCAGTGACCCCCATTTAAAATCTGGAAAGAGTCAGAAGAAGGCAAATCAAAAGCTATAAAAATGAAAAAAATGAAGACCAATTGAAAAGTTTCTTAGAACTAGCAATTCTACCCATTTAACATGTGTTTATAAACTACCGTAAATCATAGTGTTCCAACCTGCAGTCCTTCCCTTGTTCTAAACCACACCCTTATAGACTCTACAGCTCTGGCAGTCTGAAGGGAGTTGCAGGACTCTGGCAGCCTGCAGGGAGTTGTAGTTGGAGGGCACATTTTTGGCATTAAAGATAAGTAAACCTTAAAAATAGGGATGCACCGAATCAAGGATTCAGCCAGGATTCTGCCTTTTTCAGCAGGATTTGGCCGAATCCTCCTGCCAGGCCTAACTGAATCCTAATTTGTATATGCAAATTAGCGGTGGGGAGGGAGGAAACTTTCTTTCTCCTGACCGCTTTCTTGACTACTTGGTGGTCAGACTGTTTGGAAAATGACCAGAAGGTGGCGCTGTTGTAACAATTCATTCATAGTAACAGTACATGAATCATACAATCTTGTAATTAAAATAAATAATGAATGTACATTGCAAAAATGCTTAGAACAGCCCCTCATCAATTTTATATTCACTTATTTGTAATTACTTATTTTTAAGGTTTACTTATCCTTTAAAGGAGAAGGAAAGCTACGGAGGCATTTTATTGCCAATAGATTAGCTGCAATAGTGCAACCTAGAATGCTATATTTATTCTGTAGAATGTTTTACCATACCTGAGTAAAAAGCTCTAGAAACTCTCTGTTTGTTTAGAATAGGAGCTGCAGTATTAACATGGTGTGACATCACTTCCTGCCTGAGTCTCTCCCTGCTCTGGGCTCAGATTACAGTTGAGAAGGGAGGGGTGGGGGGAGAGGAGCAAACTGAGCATGCTCTTGCCCAGGGCAATGAGGTTTAAGCTGAAGGCAGGAAGTCTGATACAGAAGCCCATGTGTACACAATAGAAGGAAAGAAATGCAGTATTTCTTTTGACAGGGAACTCAGAGCAACATTACTTTGGGGGTTTACTGGTATATTTAGATGGACCTCTCTGATAAGGCTTACTTAGTTTTAACCTTTCCTTCTCCTTTAAGGCTAATGTCAGACCATGCACATTTTATTTGTTTTTGTACCTGTGGATCCTCGGGTGGGTCCTGTCAATAATAGCCTTGCAGCAGGAGACCAGGAGAATCATGGGCATCTGTAATGTTCTGATGAGAGTAATTACTGGATGGGAATTTGCAGAAACCGTTACTGTAGCAGAGCAGGACAGAAGCAGGTTATGTTCTACTCCATGAGAGAGAGAGATGGGTCTTACGGTAGCCTTACAACAATAGAAGGTCAGGAGCAGGACAGATACTGGTGATGTCAAGTGCCGGCATCTACAGGTCTTGTGTGAGTTATACTTTTCATCTCTGCAGTTTTGCTTTGCTTCCAACTGTTCCAGTTTGGATGATTCTCCCCCCCCCCCTGAACAGAATAGGAAGATGCCCATACATGTGTACAGCCCTCTCTGACTATTGAAACAATGTAGCAAAAGTCAGTTCTCCTCCGGGTCTGGTAGGCTTCTGCTACATTGTTTCAGGAGTCAGAACAAGTAGTACAACCAAACAGACTACTTTGTAATTCTTTTACAATCCTATCCTATCTTGTTTCCTTCTCCAGCTCCTTGTCCTACATCAAAATCTTTAATGTTGGGCGTCGGTACCTGGTAAACAGGGTTCAAGATCACATACAGAGCCGTGCAGTGTACTACCTAATGAGTATCCACGTCGCCCCCCGTTCCATCTATCTTTGCCGGCATGGAGAGAGCAAGCTTAACCTTTTGGGGCGGATCGGTGGTGATTCGGGGCTGTCCACACATGGCAAACAGGTTAGATGTCTCATTCCTGCTACCAGCCAAGTACTGCTTCCAGCCAAATTGACTCCTGCTCCCCAACCTCATCTCTTTGCTTTCTGCACATTCCCTGCTCTCTCTCTCTGCGCCCCTCTTCCCTGCTTTCACTGTGTCCCCTTTTCCCTGCCAATTCACTATTCTCTCACTAAGTCCACTATTCCCTGCTCTCACTGCCCCCTCTTCCCTGCTGATTTCCTGCTCTCTCATTTTGCTCCTCTTCCCTCCCAATTCCCTGCTCTCTCATGGTGTCCCCTCTTCCCTGCTGATTCCCTGCTCTCTCACTGCACCCTCTCTTCCCTGCCAATCCCCTGCTGTCACCTCATCAGATTATCTTCTTGCTGCACCCCCTCTTCCCTGCTCTCTCAATGTGTCCCATCATCAAATTCCCTGCTCTCACTGCACCCTCTATTCCCTGCTCAATTTGTCCCTTCATAAGATTCCCTGCTGTCTCACTGCACCCCCTCTTCCCTGCTGATTCTGTGCATTGTCAATGTGTCTTCATCAGGTTCCTTTCTCTCTAACTGTCCCTGCTCTCCCAGTCCCTTCATAAGATTCCCAGCTCTCACTGTGCCTCCTCTTATTTGTCAATTCCCTGCTCTCTCACTGTCCCCTCTTCCCTAATGATCCCTGCTCTCTGTGCCCCCTCATCAGACTCCCTGCTCTCTCAACGTGTCCATTCATAAGAGATTCCCTGCTTTCACACTGTCCCCTCTTCCCTGCTCTCTCAACATGTCCATTCATGAGATTCCCCTCTTCCTTGCCAATTCCCTGCTCTCTCATTGTATCCTCATCAGATTCCCTGCTCTCTCACTGTGTCCCCTCTTCTTTGCCAATTCCTGCTCTCTCAATGTGTCCTCATGAGATTACCTGCTCTTTGTATCCCTTCATCAGATTCCCTTCTCTTGCTGCGCCCCCTCTTCTCTGCCGTTTCCTTGCTGTTAATTATCTTCCCTCTGTAGAAGGCTCTCCCACCCCAGTGCATGTGCAGCCCATGGCTCCTTTTTCTTCCCTTGACACTTTTCTTTCTTAAATAGTTTGCTCACGCCCTGGGCAACTTTGTGAAGTCACCGCAAATTACGGACCTCAAGGTGTGGACAAGTCATATGAAACGCACCATCCAGACTGCAGAAGCTCTAGGGGTTCCCTACGAGCAGTGGAAGGCTCTGAATGAGATTGATGCTGTAAGTAGGTAAACAGCTGGAATGCACTGCAGGCACAGACTGGGCATTATGTAGCCTTTACTTTACAACTCTTTATCAACTGAATTCCAACCCCAAATAGGATGCTGAGTCTGGATAAAGACTGCTCACCTTCAAATTAACTTTTAGTATGATGAAGGAAGTGATATTCTGAGGCAATCTGCAATTGGTTTTCATTTTTTATTTGTATTTTTTTTCAGTCATTTAGGTTTTTATTCAGCACCTCTTCAGTTTGCAGTTTCAGCTATCTGGCTGCTATGGGCCAAATGACTCTAGCAACCATGCATTTATTTGAATAAGAGAGTGGAATCTAAATAGGAGAGGCCTGAATAGAAAGATGAGTAATAAAAAGTAGCAATAATACATGTGTAGCCTTACAGAATTTTTTTTTTTTTTTTTTTTAAATCGGGTCAATGACCCCCATTTGAAAGCTGGAAAAAGCCAGAAGGCAAATTTTTTTTTAAAAAAAAGAAAAAGAAAAAAACAAAAGAAAAAATGAAGGCTAATGGAAAAGTTGCTTAGAATCAGTCATTCTAACATACTGAAGTTTAAGTTAAAGGTGATTCACCCCATAAGGCTGCTCCAACAGCCCTTTTATAAGAGAATATATATAAATGTATATGGTACAAGGCTAATGATTGGTTAATGGCTTCCTGTGTCTCACTGGCAGGGGGTGTGTGAGGAAATGACGTATGAGGAGATACAAGAGAACTTCCCGGAGGAGTTTGCCCTGAGAGACCAGGACAAGTATCGGTACAGATACCCCAAAGGAGAGGTGAGTGGGTGCTGCTGAAAACGATGAGGTACCCCCGCATCTGTTGCACATGTTTATGAGTAAATGGCAGACTGGATAAGAATGAATAATTCAGGGTATTCTGTTGCCCATTGGATTTTCAGCTTGGCGGGGGCTAGGGGTTTGTTTTACGGGAGTGCAGCTGATATGAGCCGTGTTCTCATGGTTGCCTTTCTTGATTTTCCCACAGTCCTATGAGGACCTTGTACAGAGGTTGGAACCAGTCATAATGGAGCTGGAGCGGCAGGAGAATGTGCTGGTCATCTGTCATCAAGCGGTCATGCGTTGCCTGCTGGCCTACTTCCTGGATAAGAGCGCAGGTAACCAGACCCGCGATCGCATTCCATGCAACACATGAGCTTGAGTCTTATCTGATCTGTTTTATTCTCCCCACACTTCCAGAGGAACTTCCATACCTGAAATGCCCCCTCCATACAGTGCTGAAACTGACCCCTGTGGCGTATGGTGAGTGTTTCCAGTTAACCCTCTGTGTTCCCTCATCAGATTCCCTGCTCTTAAACATCTAATTTCACGTGTTTAAAAGATATTTGCTTTTAAACACGCAACTAGTAAATGCTACCTGCTGATTGGTTGCTGCTCCTGGGCAAACTTAGTGCCATTTATTAAATCACCCTCTAGGTGTTGCTGGACTAATTCCATCTAGGAACCACAAGGATAGGAAATGAGGTTCTAACTTATTGTAAATTGTCCTGGATAAACCTAGTGTTCCATTACTAAAGGGGAACGGCACAATACCACTAGTGAGGTCTTTCATAGTTCTGCTGTAGAACTGCACTTTATTTCTTCCAGGTTCTCTGCAGTTGCTATGAGGAGGGGTAACGTTTATTTTTTATGTTTTGTTTCCAGGTTGTAAAGTAGAATCCATTTATCTGAATATAGAGGCAGTGAACACTCACCGGGTAAAGCCATCTGTAAGTGCACATTCTTCATGGTGATCACCCTCTTGACTTTGATCAACACCCAGACCCGGATTTGTGCAAAGGCCTAGGGCGGCAGGATTGTAGGGGCAGCATACTCCCTAGCTGCACCACATTGGTTCTTAAGCACTGGGGAAAGAGAGGATATTTGATAATTCTTCAATTAATGAGCAGCGGCTGGCCTACGGACACCCAATATGTAAATCTGGCCCTGTCTACACCATATGAATGCACCACGTTGGTGACTCTTTATTTTGTCTTAATTTGGCTTGCAGGCCTCCTGTATTAGGGTTCTACAGACACTAGTCTTGTATTGTTATGCTTGAGCCACAAAATTGCTTTTAATGGCCCTAGATGAAACTTTGTTGTAGCACAAAATTGTATTTCCCCAAGAATTCCCTAATCGGATTGGTATATTAACCACAAGGTGTAACATGTGCCCCACTCCTCTGCATGGCCACCATTGGTCAAATGGATATTTTGCCCAGAGACCATGTGCCGTTCTAATAGGATCCTGTAGCAGCCTGGGACCACGCCCACTCCAGTCAGGCAATTGATGGGCAATTTCTTTGACTGGTTATGTTTTTGTCCAGTTTAATTGAAAGCAAATACATAACTTGTTAATTACTGGGCTGGTTTAATTAAATAGTGACTATAATTGTCAATCTCTCCTCTGTTTCAGAATGTAGAGGTTTCCCGTGAGCCAGATGAAGCTTTGGACACTGTACCTGAACATTTTTAATGGAAGGGTTTATCTTTATATTTTTAATTCATTTTCCAATTGAGCCAATCAGAATGTATTTAACTTGGAGGGGGTCTTGCCATTGGGTTGATGATGAGAGAGGCCAAATTGACTGCAGTAAGGATGCACAAAGGAGGGAGTAGCCAGTGGGGTTCATTATTTTATTTTTTAGCCGGTAAACAAGAAACTTTTGGCCACTGGATGTTATAATCCATTTATGCAGAGACCCAGTAACACACTCAGGGCTAGCTTAGTGATTTGTCTCTATATTCAATACTTGGGTCTGGTTATTTTATTCATGTTTAGTGACTTTTTTTTAAAATATAATTTTATAAACTCTGGTATCTGGAGGACAGTCAGATGATGGTGTCCCTGTGGTACATTTAGTCCCCTCCTTTTTAGGAGGGTACAGGGTGCAAATGATCCATCACTAGAGCAGGAGTTGTGTTGCTAGAATATGAATAGTTGGGCCCAATGGAATCACAGCAGCACAAAGGACAGATTGCAAAGAAATAGTATTTTATTAAAACATAAAACAAAAACTTTCCTACAAGACCATAGTCTGAGCAAGCTGTGATAAGTCTGTGCTTAAGAAAGCAATAGCAACCATTTAAGCTGAGTTACACTACTCATTTGTTCGACGGCCATAGCCGAGCTCTGGTAGGTGAACAGTAGTGAAGAAACAGCTGCTCATTGCCTGTCTGGTCTATAGCAACAGATAAGTATGGATGGGTTTGACGGCTTTTTGAGATGTTCAATTTCATGTGAGTTATGACTGAGGAGGACCGCTAGTACCAAAATGCAGAACATAGTCCAAACATCCTGGAGATGTATTGCCACTTTAAATAAACATCCCATGAAAAGATGGTCATTGACGCTGCTTCTTGATGTTCTTTGTTCCTGTAACAGAACAGACTCTTGTTCCTTCAGTGTCCAGCAACCTGTGTTGCTGCCGGTGTCTGTTCCTGAGCATCTTTGTACTGTGTTGTCCATGATTTGGGGTCTTTTTGCTGAATCTGAAAACAAAGGCATAATGTGTTGGAGCTGGGCGATAACTGGTTGGATAATCCCATTTAATCAGAATGGTGAGCGGGATTTATCCCAAGTGTGGGCAGTGCAACATTGGTACTCTTAAAGGGGTTGTTCACCTTCCAAACACTTTTTTCAATTTAGTTGTTTTTAGATTGTTCCCTAGAAATAATGACTTTTTCCAATTACTTTCCATTATTTTTTATGTTTTTTCCAAAATCTAAGTTTAAAATTGAATGTTCCTGTCTCTGGTGTTTGAGTCTGACAGCTCAGTAATCCAGGTGCAGATTCTGAACTGTTACAATTTTGCAACATTTAGTTGATACATTTCTCAGCAGCATCTCTGGAGTATTAGCAACAATTGTATCAATTCTAACAGCTGCCTGTAATGAAACCCAGAGATTCTGCTCAGCAGGGACAAAGATAAGAAATGTATCAACTAAATGTATCAATTTACAACAGTTTACAGGATCGGCGACCCCCCCCTCCCAGAGCTGCTTCAGAAGGAGAGAAATGACACTTTATACTTCAATATTAGAAAAACCGTGACACATAGAAATTATTTCTGGTGATCTATCTGATAACAACTAGTTGTTTGAAGGTGAACAACCCCTTTAACATAAAGCTGTTCCACTGTACCGAAATGCAATGGTTAATATCGTTCTGCCCACTGTATCTTAAAGGAGAATTAAACCTTAAAACTGTGTCATATTTAAAATATATAAATGCCATATTTTATATACTGAACTTATTGCACCAGCCTAAAGTTTCAGCTTCTCAATAGCAGCAATGATCCTGGACTTTAAACTTGTCACAGGGGGGTCACTAACTTGAAAAGTGTCCAACACTCATATGCTCAGTGGGTTCAGAGCAGCTGTTGAGAAGCTAAGCTTAGGGGTCGTCACAAATTGTCAAGCAGAAAATGAGATTGGCCTGTAATATAAAATGAAGCTACAAGGCGGATTATTAAATTCTAATCATAGTTGCACTGGTTTCTGTGCTGCCATGTATTAAGTACTCTACATTCTCTGTATGATCACCCCAATCTGACAGTACGTGGCTGGCCAGATACACTTCTCTAGGACCTCTCCAACAGTGGGCACTAATAACAATGAGCAATCTCTGTACAACATCTCCTCTGTATATAGAAGTGATCAGAATAATTTTGTTTTAATTTTACATAAATTATTCTAAATTAGACCCCCTGATTATCTTCTCCAGGCAAAATCGGTGTGCTGCTCTCCAGGGCAGGAAGGCCACGACCCTCAGGGTCTCCTGCACATTATACTGCAGAGCAGAGTTACTGTGCGGTGTGTTATAAACAGCCAAGGAGGAGTCTCGCCCAAGGCAGCTCTGTGCACACCAATGTGAGAAAACATGGATTTGAACCCAAAAACCAGTCTACAGTGTCAATAGATACTAAACCCCTAAGCCATCTCTCCACACTGCTTAAAGGAAAAATAAACCCTAAAAATGAATGTGGCTAAAAAATGCCATTTTATATACTGAACTTATTGCACCAACCTAAAGTTTCAGCTTCTCAATAGCAGCAATGATCCAGAACTTCAAACTTGTCACAGGGGTTCACCATCTTGGAAAGTGTCTGCGACATGCTTAGTGGGCTCTGAGCAGCTGTTGAGAAGCTAAGCTTAGGGATTGTCGCAAATTATCAAACAGAAAATGAGGTTGGTGTATAACAAACTGATGCTACAGGGCTGATTATTAAAGGCTAATTCCATTGATTTCTGTGCTGCCATGTATTTATAACTAATCGGCCTTATATTGTGACATTTCTATTGTATGTGTACTGTATATTGTGAGTGGGTCCCTAAGCTCAGTAAGTGACAGCAGCACAGAGCATGTGCAGTGAATCAGAAAAGAAGATGGGGAGCTACTGAGGCATCTTTGGAGACACAGATCTTCCCTGCTAAAGGGCTGTGGTTGCCTTGGGCCAGTACAGAAACCAACAATTAATGTACAACATTTCTAGCTACTTCTTTAGTTAAAAGCTCTACAGCAAACACTGATAACTCAGCCTGGGCTCTAGAGCATTACTTCAACAGAATCATGATGACTACTGCATATTATGATCATGCAATAACATGCTAATTGGAAGCATTGAGAACAAGTTCCAGGCTCTTGTATCAGAACATGCTGTTGGCTACATACAGAACATACAGTTGGCTATAAACAGCATGGGTTGGGAAGAGGTACCTGCAAATTGTATTACAAATATCAAAAGGGGACACAGGAACTGCCTTACCTTGGAGACAAATTCCAGCACTTTCATTTTGGATGTTTCTTTAAAAGCTCTCTGGCCCCATCGGAATTCATACTCTACAGGATCTGTGTGTGGGACTTTGTGGTGTTCTAAATATCTAAGGAGACGACAGTTATGCTTTATATAATAAACTTTTAACATTTGGTCAGAAGTAGGGTCATGAAGCATTCTGACCCAAATATTACTCTTAATTGGGGTTCAGGCTGCCACCCCCTTAGTTATCAATATTAAAGAATGCAGTTAAAGGGAACATACTGCATCAATTTCAGTATTCAATATGAATATGCTGGATATCATGCATATCGATGGATCTATCTGGATCGAGGGCATTTTTTTTTTTTTTTTTTCATTCATTTTGATATTGAAGACAACTTTAAATTACCAAGGGCTGTTACTACAGGTATAGGACCTGTTATTCAGAATGCTCAGGACCTGGGGTTTTCCGGATTAGGAATCGTTCCGTGATTTGGATCTAGATACCTTAAAGCTGGCCATAGACGTGCAGATATGCCATCTCCCGACCTGCCACTGACCATTCGGATCAAATAAAGATGATGTTCTGCCCCTGACCGCAATTGTAAGAAAGCTGGTGAAATCCAACAAAAGCTGGTGACAGTCTCCCACTGATATCGTCAGATTGGCAATAGACGCAGAGATATCGGTAAATTTTCTAACCTGTCCGATCTGATGAATGACCGATCAACATGTCACGAAAAATGTCGGGACACCACACATAGCTCGAAAATCGTACGAAACGGAGATTCGTACAATGAAATCTTTGCGTCTATGGCCAGCTTTAGTCTACTAGAAAATCATGTAAACATTAAATGAACCCAATAGGCTGGTTTTCCTTCCAATAAGGATTAATTATATTTTAGTTGTGATCAAGTACAAGCTACTGTTTTATTATTACAGAGAATAAGGAAATCATTTAAAAATTTGGTTTATTTGATTATAATGGAGTCTATGGGAGACGGCCTTTCTGTAATTCTGAGCTTTCTGGATAATGGGTTTCCAGGTAAAGGAACCCATACCTGTATATGTATAACCGTATGGTGTGCCATGCCATAAAATAACAATGCAGGAGTACAATAGTGTTCTCCCCTTTTTCCAAACACCAACTAGAGAAATTTATTGACAGCCTCACATGCAGCTTATATAATAGATGCTTTACATGTTACGTACTTCTGTTTAACAAACTCGTCTGTTAAAAGCTTCTTCACATCCCCAAACTCAGAGTGCTTCTCTCTTGTATAAAAAAAAAAGAAAGAATTCAGGTGACTGAAACATATGTAAAATGACAGCGTGAAAGTGGGTACTTTTTACACAAACTTACCCTGGTTCAATACGCAGGCGTCTTAGTGTTTCCCAAATAGCGGCTGCAATAAAAGAACAAGGAGCACAATTAGTGAGTGGTGTGTGATTGGTACAGGTGCATTTTGGATACTGCTAGACACAGCTTGCCTATTTAAAGGATAAGTAAGCCTTAAAAATAAGTGAATGTAATATTGATGAGGGTGCAATTCTAAGAACTTTTGCAATGTATATTCATTATTTTTTTATTCCAAGAAATTAAAGATTACATGTACTGTTAATATGAATTGTTACAACAGCGCCACCTGCTGTTCATTTTCCCACCAGTCTGACCACCAAGTAGTCAAGGAAGTTGTCAGGAGAAAGAAAGAGGCTTCACTGAAGTTCTTCTGCTTAGGAAATATTTCAGAAAGATTTCAAATGTTTTTCCTAAGCAGAACAGAGCATCCTCCAAAAGGAGTTGCTCAATTTCCAACTGACAATTATACACAAATGCCATACTCCATGCCAGTTGTGTGACCACTGTTTTGTGTGACATAAGTCTGTATGTAATCAAGGGTTGTTCTAGAGAGGGATAATGGGTCTCAGCAAGTCTATTTACTGGTTATAATACTAAGGGATTTTGCACAGCACTGTGCTCAGGTGGAGGTAGTCAAAAAGCCCAAAGCAGACTGTCACCATAGAAGGACATGGTGAATGTTACACCTGTAATTTCTCTCAGCTGAGCATAACAGTAGTCAAAATAGCCAGTGACGATAGGCCTAAGGTGGATCAGATTCACCTTCCCAATCCAATAGAGGGAGCTATGGTTTAAGGGAGCTATGGTTTAATATATTCTCTAAACACAATACAGCAGCACCTTGGATGGTTAAAGGAACAGTTACACCAAAAAATGAAAGTGTTTTAAAGTAATGAAAATACAATGTATTGTTGCCCTGCACTGGTAAATCTGTTGTGTTTGCTTCAGAACACTACTATAGTTCATATAAACAAGCTGCTGTGTAGCAATGGCAGAAATTGAAGAAAAAAAAAAAAGATCTATGAAACAGGTTAAATAGTGGATAACAGATCACCATTATGTTCTACAGAGCTTATCTGCTGTGTAACCTGACCCTTTTCTCTTTTGAATGGCTGTCCCCATTGCTACACAGCAGCTAATTTATATAAACAATAGTAGTGTTTCTGAAGCAAACAGCAGTTTTACATGACTAGTATTTCCCCGGAATAATAAGAGGCAAACTTGCACCACTTCCCCACAATTAAAATGAAACAGTTTTCTATAAAAGGAATCCCACAGTAGACCATGCACTTACACTCTTTAGCCGTATTGCCCTTCATAAAGATGAGGCTCAGAATAACCATAAGCAGACCCAGCTTGGATGTGTTCTCATCCCTACAATAGATAAGTACATTTCTTAAAGGGCATATAATGAAAAAGAAACCTATCTCCAATATACTTAAATTAAAAAATGGGTACCGTTTTTATAAGAAACCTGACTGTATGCAGTGAAATTCTCCCTTCATTTACTGCTGTGGATAGGAATTGTCAATTCCCTAACTGCTCTGCAGGGAAACAATCATTTATCAACAGCAGGGGGAGCACCCGCCTTACTTCTCAGCCGTGCAGAACTCAAGCAGCTTTGTTTGTTTCCCTGTAGAGCAATCGGCCACTGTGTAGAGATTTGTATTGGATTTAATTTTTCCCTTTACGGTTTCCAACTCCAGCAGCAGTGACAAAGATCATGGAGCCAGATTAAAACAGATAAACTGGAGGATTATTTTGCTGCAGCCACTGGTTCTGCAGAGTTGGAAAAAAGTTTGTATTAAACAATATATAAACTATAAAATCCACATTAATTTACATGACAACACAGGACCCAGTGCAGTCTGCCGATTGCAGACTGCACTGTATTAGCTTCTGTCAGATTTTTTTTGACTTGTGCTGTTTTGCTAATTTATGATGATTCCTAAGCAGCCCAGACCACACTGAGCATGTGCACAGTCTTGGTCTTGCAAAGATGTTTAATAAAGTTACAAGATGGTGACCCCTTGTGGCCAACTTTGAAAGCAGAAATCATTTGTTTGATTAGGCTTGTGGTGCAGTAAGTTCATGTTTATGTTTAGTATACAAAATACAGCATTTCTAGCCTTATTCTATTTTAGACTATACTTCCCCTTTAATGTTCACTCATTCAAACAAGCCGTGAAATGTCAGTGATCCTTTCCCCCTAAATTTTCCCAAATTATCCTATGGGAAACAATGGCAATCAGATTTAAATATTTCTAGCAAAAAGCACATACAACAATAACATGCATCCCTTACACGCTCATGCCATCTCCTTGTACCCGCTGCAGCTTGTTGGTAAGAATGTATATATGGTTCTTTGTGTCAATTTCCTCCAGTTGAAATCCAAACACCTATGGGGTTGGAAGAAAAATTACAGTAGAAGAATTCACGCTACAGCACTCCGAAATGGTGAATTTCTGTGTTTATTAGTGCCAAAGATTATACAAAGTTTTGGGCTTCTTGTGTGAGAAGATTTTATTTCTTTTAACAGCTCCTGATTTTGGGATTACTGGTGTTTGAAGTATAGACATCCAGACCCCAAAAGGAAAATGACATTTCAGTTTGGCTGAATTACTGATCTATGTGCCCATCTCTATAGAATCTATGTGAGTTTGTATCTGCATTTTGGCACAGTGGTGCTCATTTATAAACACTGGGCAAATTTGCTCTTGGGCAGTAACCCATAGAAACCAATCAGCGATAATTTATTTATTTTTTCTGCCAGCTGCAGGTTAACCAGTGAAAGCAAACATCCAATTGGTTGCCATAGGTTACTGCCCAGGATAAAATTTGCCCAGTGTTTATAATACATACAGTTTATGCAAATAAAACCCAATATGGGGGTGAATTGCAATTTCAATACAAGCATGACACTATTGTTGGATACTTAAGAATGCTTGCTCAATGCCAGCTGATAACTGTGGGAAAAGGGCATACTTTTCCTGCTATTGGCAACCCAGCACTAATCAAGATCAAACCTGGTGACCTAAATGAAAAACACAGCCTGTCTGCCATATACAAGGTGAGTAAAGAGCTAAATTCAGATTCTGCTTTACTTGGTGCACCAACAAGGCTGTAGGGCAGATAACCAAACTGCTTTCAGTTGACCTTTAAAACAAGTCTAAACATTGCTCAGTTCTGTGTTATTAAGCCTTTGGGTGGAATATAAAATAGCATGCACACTTAAAGGAATTGTTCAGTATAAAAATGAAACTAGGTAAATAGATAGACAGTACAAAATAAAATTTGTTTCTACTACAGTTACTTAGCCAAAAATGTATAAAGACTGGAGTGACTGGATGTCTAACATAACAGAACGCTACTTCCTGCTTTTCAGCTCTCTAACTCTGAGTTAGTCAGTGATTTTAAGGGGGGGGGGGCACATGGGTCATAACTGTTTGCTTTTGAATCTGAGCTGAATGCTAAGGATGAATTGCAAACTCACTTAACAGTTTTGTCCCATGTGCCCCCCCTTAAAATCACTGACTAACTCAGTTAGAGAGCTGAAAAGCAGGAAGTAGCGTTCTGGCTATTATGTTACACATTCAGTCACTCCAGACTTTATACATTTTTGGCTAACTAACTATATTAGAAACATTTTTTATTTTGCACAGCGTATCTATTTACCCAGTTTTTACACTGAACTGTTCCTTTAAACCAACCCCTCCAGACTGACCGTTAGTCTATTTCTCCAGTTCACAAAGCTGCTTAACTCACCTGTTGCAGAGCGATTTGCGCACGGTGAATGATTTCGGGGTAAACGTCCTTGTATTCCTTCACAACGTTTCTCACAATATCTTAACAGGAGGGTTTTACAAATTAACTTTGATAACTACAAGACTAACATGCCAACTTAGTATAATCCTTTATATAGCACTTGCATATTGTTCAGCATTTTTCACGTTATTCCCATCAGCTCCTGTCCCAGTGAAGTTTACAGTCCGAGGCCCTCATCACATTTACACAATACTAGGGGCAAGTTTATCAGCAGGCAGTTTACCTGTACTTTGGCTGAACAAGAATCCTAGGACCCCGTTGCTACAAAGCAGCCATGCTTAACACCGCAGCACTGAATATCAACATTACTACTTTATACATTTTAAGCACTGTAAAAGTTTGTATTTATATCTCTCCACAAACAGGGCCTGAACTAGGGGTAGGAAGAGGAGGCACCTGCCTAGGGTGCAACTATAACGAGGTGCTTCACAGTTACCTATTAAGCTTCTTCTGCCTATCCCTAGTCCGTGTTCACTGCCCTCTCAAGCTCTCCCCTCCCCTCTTTTATGGTCAACAGTGGATAGCGGGCTGGCCGGCCAGGTTGCCTAGGTCAGCTGTACAAATATAGTGGGACTGAATGAAAAGTCACTGGTAAAAACTACATTCCATCCGACACGACTGTTGGATGAAGACACAGCTTTCTGCATTCACATCTGACAGTCTTATCGTGTGTAGTTTTTACAGTCCACAAATACCAGAAAAATATACACCCACCCCAAATGTAATTGTTAGCTCTAAACCGGTTAGGAAACTTCAAGCTAAACATACAGTCTGCAGGTAACTTTATGTTGGATTTAATAGTGCCATTGGCCTAGTCTTAAATTGAATAAAAAAAAACTATGATTTGCAGATTATAAATTGTTGGGTATAAATGTAACAGATATTCACTCTTGTGGAAAAGAATGCCCAGTGCCGGCGGCCATGTTGGGACATGCTTATAAGTAGGGATGCAACGAATCCACTATTTTGGATTGAACCGAACACCTGAATCCTTAGTGAAAGATTCGGCAGAATAACGAACCAAATTCCGAATTTGCATATGTAAATTAGGACTCGGGTTGGCTGGGCAGATGGATTTGGCCGAATCCTTAGTAATATCCCGAACCAAATCCTAGATTTGGTGCATCCCTACTTATAAGGAACAAGTTGCTCATTGTTTGAATGTGTGTGATGTAGATCAGAACCGCACATACCGCAATCCTATGTCACATGCATGTGCTTAATGAGCAGGCGAGAGCACTCATAATACATGTGTGTGCCCCAACAAGGCTGCCTGCAGTGGGAGCTCTGGTTCATAGCAAAGGAAATAACGCTCAAGAGAGGGTGGTGGTTCTTGAAGTAATACTGCTGTTTGTGGGTTTTGTTAGGCTGCACCACCATTAGGGAAAATAATTTTGATAGGATAGTTGCCTTTACATTATACGAGTGGGTATAGATCCAGCTTATTCCTTCCCAACAGAAATACCTTAAAGCACAAAGAATCATCAGTATGAAAATAACCTCAACACGATGATCAAGACTGCAGATCAACTCACCTGCCCGCTTTATAGGGAGCTTTTTCTGATCTTTTATCAACAGGTACTGTACCACTTCACCCACCTGGGGGGGGGATAAAAAGTCATTACAAGGCTGAATTCAATCCACTGCTATTGTGAGTACTTTGGCACCTAGGACAGGCGGACAAGAGTGTTTTGTCCACCAGATGGCAGTGTGCCAGAAGCCTTAGGGCTGAACTCCACAGGCGTCTTTAGTAGGATCATCTTGTGGCGACTAAACGCAGGAGACAAGTCGGATGTAGCTGCAGGCGCCCAAATATAATGGGACTAAACGAAAAGTCACAGGTAAAAACTACACACGATAAGACTGTTGGATGAAGACACAGCTTTCTGCATTCACATCTGACAGTCGTGTCGGATGGTATGTAGTTTTTACCAGTGACTTTTCATTCAGTCCCACTATATTTGGACAGCTGCAACTACATCCAACCTGTCTCCTGCGTTGTCGACGCGAGACGATCTGACGAAAGACACCCTGAACAGCTTTATGCACTATAAATGTCACCACTATGTACTGGCAGAGTAAAGCCAACTTGGCCAATCTTTTTGAATTTCCCACTGAAAAGCAAGGCCAGGCAGCTGTGATTACATTTCAAATTAAATTAAGAAATGGTCACAATTAATCTCATACTTTACAGGGTTTCGACCTGTTATCCAGAATGCTCAGGACCTGGGGTTTTCCAGATAATAGATCTTCCCATAACTTGGATCTTCATACCTTAAGTTAACTAGAAAATCATCTAAACATTAAATAAACCCAATAGGCTGGGTTTGCTTCTGAGCTTTCTGGATAACGGGTTTCCGGACAACAAATCCCATAACTGTAGTATCACAGAGTTTTACCTTTGATCAAATATTGCTGGAGAAGGCATCCAGTAAACAGAGTGTTGGTCGTGAAGTTCAGGTGTGTGCTGTGAGCAATTGCTATATATTGTAACTATGGACTGCAAAGTGCACCTACTCCATCTGTGGGTTACCATAGTTACTGCCGCTCCTCACATTGCACTAAACATTTTATTCTCTAAGTACGACTGTAAATCAAGCTTTAATGGTTTTTGCATCAGATCATTACCCGTCCACAAATACCTTCAGGTCCACTTGTTCCTTTGAATGATTCTGAAGGTTTCTTTGAACCTGTGATAAGGACTGAGTCGGCATTATAGAATCTTCCTCCATATCCACGTCTTCTCCCTGGATTGAGTTAATTCAATATAGGAAATAAAAGAACTCTGTAAGGAAATAGTAAAGAATAATCGCAAATGACAGGGCTGTCCAACTGGTGGCCCACGCCCCCCCCCCCCGTGTGGCCCTCCACATGAAAGTCTCCTACTTACCATGTGTAAGATTTAAAAGGTATCACTACAAAGATTAACTGGCCTCAAATTCAGACTGTAATCCTCTGTATTGTTCACACCTGTGACACCTCTATTGTTCACATCCTAAAGCCCTGTACTGTTCACACTGGAGACCAAGACTGAAACTGCCCACATTATTCACATTTTATTCAAAATGTTAATGAGGCACCAGCACTGTATGTAGTACATCTTAGAGTGGCCCTGATGGGTTTCCCTGTGCTCCCTGTGTGTGCCATACTCTGCCTGCTTTATGCTACATGTGTCCCATACTCTGTCTACCCCATGCTCCCCTGTGTGTGCCATACTCTGCTCATCCTATACGCCTTGGGTGTGCCATACTCAACCAGCTTGTGACATACTCTGTCTGCCCTATGCTCCCTGCGTGTGCCATGCCTCTACTCTGGTATGGGACCTCTGTGACAGGACCAGTACTCTTATGTTCTCTGAATGATCACCCCAATCTGACAGTACGTGGCTGGCTAGATACACTTCTCTAGGACCTCTCCAACAGTGGGCACTAATAACAATGAGCAATCTCTGTACAACATCTCCTCTGTATATAGAAATGATCAGAATAATTTTGTTGTTTTAATCATTTTACATAAATGATTCTAAATTAGACCCCCTGATTATCTTCTACAGGCAAATACGGTGTGCTGCTCTCCAGGGCAGGAAGGCCACAACCCTCAGGGTCTCCTGCACATTATACTGCAGAGCAGAGTTACTGTGTGGTGTGTTATAAACAGCCAAGGAGGAGTCTCGCCCAAGGCAGCTCTGTGCACACCAATGTGAGAAAACATGGATTTGAACACACAAACCAGTCTACAGTGTCAATAGATACTAAACCCCTAAGCCATCTTTCCACACTGCTTAAAGGAGAACTAAACCCTAAAAATGAATGTGGCTAAAAAATTACATTTTATATACTGAACTTACTGCACCAGCCTAAAGTTTCAGCTTCTCAATAGCAGCAATGATCCAGGACTTCAAACTTGTCACAGGGGGTCACCATCTTGGAAAGACACTCACATGCTCAGTGGGCTCCGAGCAGCTGTTGAGAAGCTAATCTTAGGGAGTCGCAAATTATCAAACAGAAAATGAGGTTGGTCTGTAATATACACTGATGCTACAGAGTGGATTATTAAATGCTAATTGCATTGGTTTCTGTGCTGCCATGTAGTAGTTATCTGTATTAATTACAGTGGGTCCCTAAGCTCAGTAAGTGACAGCAGCACAGAACATGTGCAGCGAATCAGCAGAAAAGAAGATGGGGAGCTACTGGGGTATCTTTGGAGACAAAGATCTTCCCTACTAAAGGACTGTGGTTGCCTTGGGCTGGTACAGAAGCCCAAAACATAATGTACAACATATCTAGCTACTTCTTTCATCTCCTTTAAGCATGGAATGCGGACACTGTTGCTCCCAGCTGCTTTCGTTTTTTTTTCCCACTAAAACACATTTGCATGAAGTAAATCTGCATAGGAAACTTTATCCATCAATAAATGTATGTGTATTCCAAAGAGTGGCGCAGACATACTGTACATTTCCTCCACAAAAAAAACACGTACAAATATCCAAGTGGAACGGCAGTGTGGCATTGGCAAAATAGTTATGAAATATAATACACAATGGAAGCATATTTGCTTAAAGTGGTTCAACTTTAAGTTAACATTTAGTATGCTATAGAAAGGCTAATTCTAAGCAACTTTTCAATTGGTCTTTTTTTCTTTATTATGGTTTTTGTATTATTTGACTTTGGACCCTTTCCAGCTTTCAAATGGGGGTCACTGATTCCATATAAAAAAACAAATGTTCTATAAGGCTACAAATTTGCATGGTTGCTAGGGTAATTTGGATGTTGGTATGTGTGGATTCACCAGCCCTGATACCTCAGGGAAAGTGCACCCCTCAGTACACTGGCAAATTCTTACTCCCTAAAAGTAGCCATACACAGGTTTAAGCTGTTGATTCAGGTACTTTAGACCAATTCCATAGCTTATCTGCCCCCATAGAGCCCTCTGACAGTCCTCCCCAATTGATATCTGGGCAAAAATCTGCAAGGTCTCGATCGAGTAGGCTTGATTTTTATGTTGGACAAGAACCAGATAGGCTCATTGATGCAGTCCTTGCTCTGAATTTTCGTATCCCCTTCATTGTAATTCGATATCTCCCACCAAACGTGGGCCTGCCGGGGGAAAGATTTGTTCATTTGGCAACCTCGCCAAACAGGGAATCTTCCACAGTGTATGTTTCGTATCCCCTTCATTGTAATTCGATATCTCCCACCAAACGTGGGCCTGCCGGGGGAAAGATTTGTTCGTTTGGCAACCTCGCCAAACGAGGGAATCTTCCACAGTGTATGCCCAACTTAAGACTTGTGGTGCAATGGTAAAAATACAGCTATAGGAACAAAATCACTATTTTTGTGTCAGTTTTGAAGGATGGCTGCCTGCAAATCTGGATAGAAGTTTAGAAATATTAAAGGAATTGTTCAGTATACAAATAAAAACTTTGTAAAATAAAAAATGTTTCTAATATAGTTAATTAGCCAAAATGCAATGTATAAAGTGACAATGTCCAGAACTTCCTGCTTTTCAGCTCTCTTGGTTTTCATTGGTTGATTACCAGGCAGTAACCAATCAGTGACTTGAGGGGGGGCCACATGGGTCATATCTGTTGCTTTTGAATCTGAGCTGAATGCGGAGGATCAATTGCAAACTCACTGAACAGTTACGTACCATGTGGCCCCCCTTCAAGTCGCTGACTAATTCAGAGTTAGAGAACTGAAAAGCAGGAAGTAGTGTTCTGTTCTGTTATATTAGACATTCAATCACTCCAGCCTTTATACATTACATTTTTGCCTAACTAGATTAGAAACATCTTTTTTTATTTTGCACAGCCTACATAGCCAGTTTTGATTTTTACACTGAACTGTTCATTTAAAATGTCCATGCTCCGTAAAGTGCAATTTGTGAGTCAGTCTATAAAGTTTCCAGATATTTAGTACTGGGCTCCCCGTTGTGGTTATTTATTGGCTCAGGAGGCCCTTACTGCAAAAGAAGGTGACATTAATATTCAGTTCAGAATAAGCACTAATCTTAAAATGGCCATACACTAGAAGATCCGTTCATTTGGCGAGGTCATGCTATGCCCACTGACAGCAGGACGATATCAGGTTAATCCGAAATGTTTGGCCCTAGGGCCAAACAATCGCATTATATTAAGGAAATGGGCCACATCAACTAGCCGATTCGGTCCTCAATAGCAGGAAAAAAAATCAAACCTGCCCGATCGACATCTGGTTTATTCTTGGCCAGATTTTGATCGGGAAGACCTGTCGGTCGCAGCCGCACACGGGCAGATAAGATGCCGAATTGGTCTAAAGGACTGATATTGGCAGCTGCCCGCGTATAGAGTGTATGGTTACACTCCAAATTTAACTGGCCTGCAGGCCAGAGTGCACCCCATTCGCATACAGATTAGAGAGATTATTGGCTCTAGTACATAAGTACGTCTCTGCCTCTCCTGTTACCTGCAGGTGGGACACGTCCCGCAGCAAACTGGGCCGACCTCTCCTCCTCTGCTGTGACATGGTGCTCCGATCTGAAAAGAACCACACAATGAACCCAATTCCATTAGTCAGATTCCCTTAATGAAACCAGATCTGCAGAGTAATGTTAATGTAAAATGACTCAACTTAGAAGGAGATGCACGATTAATAAAGGAGAATAATACAGGAATGGCTTCTATTCAATGGAATGCTTGGGATCTGGATAAGGGGATTTGACAGGATACATGGGATGCAAGTGACGTGTCCTGTACGACGCACATCATAAAGGACAGAAAGTGATATGGAAGACATAACAATGCCCATCTGTCAGTCCAGGTACAGGGTCATTGTGGGACAGGACCATTAAGGGGTGGTTCACTTTGAAGTTAACTTTTAGCATGTTATAAAACGGACTATTCTAAACAGCTTTTCAATTGGTTTTCATTTTTTTCTTTTTTATATATTTCAAATATTTGCCTTCTTCTGAGTCTTTACAGCTTACAAATGGGGGGGGGGGTAAGTGACCCCATCTAAAAAACAAACGCTCTATAAGGCTACAAATGTTTTGTTATTGCTACTTTTGTATTACTCATCTTTCTGATCAGGCCTCTCCTATTCATATTCCAGTGTCTTATTTTACAGATGGGGAAAAAGTGAAGGGGGTGGGGTGGATGAAGTCAGGGGCTGACAAGTAATATTGAGAGGGGGGGCAGTTGGCGACATTGGGGGTGGGACTAATGACGTGGCAATCAGCGATTGGTTGATCACCATGTCATTCATTTCAACGTCCTGTCCCGCTTTCCTAATTTGGAAATCCAGACAGCCCTTCCAAATGGGCTGTCCGGGTCAAATCCAGACAGGTGGCAACCCTAAGTGCATGGTTGCTAGGATAATTTGCATCCTGGCAACCAGATGGCTGAAATTACAAATGGGAGAGCTGCTGAATAAAAAGCTAAACAACTCAAAAATCACAAATAATAAAAAATGAAAACCAATTCCCATCATGCCCTGCCAAGACGAACAGTGCTAGTTTTATTTTTAAACTTATGGGGGGCCCTTGGACATGGCCACTACATTTTTTTTTAACTTACACATTTTTTTAACTTATAGGGGGGCCCTGGTCACCAATGGCTTCTGATACATTGTGGGGGCCTGGCCACCAATGGCTTTTTTTGTGGGAGTGTTTTTTTCTGTTTTAGTGCGGTTGTCTTTGTGGCCTTTTCATTGTGGTGTAGGTTAGGATTTAGGGCTGGGACCAGGGGGACCCAGAATTTTTTTTTGTATATGCCCTGTGATTTCTGATGGCGTCCCTGTTTACAACTACACACTAGACTGTGTTTTCCATCAGCAAGGAGCTAATGAAGGTGATATGTAACTTAGAGGACAGGTATGGGAGGCATTATCCAGAATGCTTGCAGCCTCGGCTCTTGCTATTATGGTGTGTTTTTATACTCTGGAACACCATTACTTAACCTACTGAAAACATTTGAACAGCAAATAAACCCAATAGGATTGTTTTTCCACCACTATGAATGCATGAAGCTTAGTTTCCATCAAGTGCAAGGCACGGTTTTATTCAGGGAAAAGAAAAATAGAATCAATTGCCTAAAATTGATTCTATGGGACACAGAGTTTCTAGTTGTTGGATTCCCAAATAACGATCCCACCATACCTGTAACCATAGGCTGCAGATGTTTTTGGTTAGGGGCTAGGAAGAGGGCGACTACCGGTGGGTGCACTGTTGCAATTTTTTGATCTTGCCTTTGACACAACCCACTTTACCACGTGCTTTCACAGGATTTTCAGGAAAACCAAACCACAGCAGTGGGAGCAGTAGTTTATGTTGGAAGAAAAAAGACAATCTTGGGTCTAAGTGAAAACTGACAAATTTATAGTTGATCCAGAGAAATTAGAAAAACTCCACCTTAAACTTCTCCAAGATGCAATTGGACCCGTCTCTGGATCAACTTGTACGAAGACCTTTAACCCTGCATTTTCTGTTTATCCCTAAAACTCACAGCTGGGTGACACAGTGTCAAATTCATATATAAATACCCTGAGAAGTCATAGCCGTGACAGATTCACAGAAAGCAAGGAAAGAGTTAATAGTGACTGTGTGACAAACTCTAGGCAAATGAGTGTAAGAAATTGAGTTGGGGCCGGGGAGTGGTAGTAGGCAGTACATTGATAAAACCCTTCCCCTTATACTGCTGGGAGGGGTAATCTGCAGCAACCAGAAACCAATTTTCTATAAAACAAATTCCAAGAGTGGAAGAATCTGCCTTCCATCCCCTTCCCAACAGAGCGCGCGTGATTCACTTACGGAAACCATTTTAGGACATGCTCAGAAGAAATCACTCTCCAGTATGCGATTAACTGAGGCAGCAGTGCCTGTTCACTCACATCTCCCTGCTCAGCTCTCCTAAAATGATTTCTGTATCTGCAGCCAATTGTTTTACAGCTAACAAACTCCCGTGCCGCCGCCTAAAGCTCGTGACAACACCAGAAAAGTCCATGGGGTTTAAGCCAAAATATTCTGCTACCTGTAGGCGCCAAGTGATGTGTTTTCTCTTCCGTCTCCCAGTGCTTCTACCGGGGCGGCGCGGTGCAGTATGGGAAGTGTGTTACCCCCTATATGACTGTATAGTGCCGCGTATGAGCCCTCAGTGACGGCCTTAGGCCGATTGCTCCCAATAGGGCCCCGCACCATGAGCCAGCAGCAGACAAGACAAGCTTTTTTTAGTAATCGTTCCTCCACACCAATGTTACCTCACACGCACGCAGCAATTGATGCCGATCACGGTAGCGGCTAGTTCCTATCCTTGGAAAGGACCCTGACGTCACGGTCATGTGATCCACTGCGGCTTACCTATTCGTGAGCGGCAAATTCAAACATGGAAAAGTAGTAATGGGTACTAGTGGCGGGCTGTGGTCTTTTGACAGGACCTGCAACTAAATTCCCAGGGTTGCCAACTTGTATTGTAGGTTTAGTACAGGTTGTAACCTCTACCTCAGGTTTTGGGGCAGTTCATTGTGTTGCTGGATGTTTGTAGGGATTGAAGGGATCACTGCCTCTGAATTTCTGTGGGATGAGGTGGAATCCCAGTGAATGAATGTCAGCTAGACTCTATTCAATATTTAGACATCCAAATGCAGCTACAAGATTGTTGTTGGTGCTGGCTTTTTTTTTTTACCATTACTCTCACACAATTACGGTGCAACAATGGCAAGATAAAAATGAAAGACAAGACATACTGACAAAGCCATAATAATATTCTATTCATTAACCATAAACGGCTTTGCTTTTCTGCCATGCACTGAAAGTCTCCCTTAATGGAGAATAATGTAATGGACAATTTAGGAACAATAAATTGTATAGAAACTGTTGCCTTGGTGTGAGCTGAGCTGACGGAAAATGTGGAGCGTCCAGTCAAGTAATAGAACATGGGATAACGGTCATGAGAGGGACTTCTATTTAAGGAGAGGATCATTGCCCCTAAACCTTTTTTTAAAGGACCAGTAACACCAAGTTAGCTTAACACTTAATTCCCCCCAAACTGCTATATAAGTCAGCAGTAAATCTTGAGTTTTAATCTGACTTCCAAAGTGCTTCATAACAGAATGTGAAAAGGTGATGGCCGCTTGAATTCCTTTGTGTGCTGAACCAGAAGTCAGCTTCACGTGGATGACCTAAAGCACCTAAGCTTTTTTTTTTTTTAAGCATCTGCAGTTCAAATGTCTGTTTATTTTCCTTCAGACAGTTTTGGGGGTAATATTGTGAGCATATATATTAAAGGAACAGTTTAGTGTAAAATTAAAACACTGGGTAAATAGATAGACTGTGCAAAATAAAAAAAATGTTTTCAATATAGTTAGCCAAAAATGTAATGTATAAAGGCTGTAGTGATTTGATGTTGAACAGAATAGAACAGAACCCAACTTCCTGCTTTTCAGCTCTCCAACTCTGAGTTAAGGTGGCCAAACACGGCCAGATTAAAGATGCTGATATGGGTCCTTTAGACCGATTCTGCATCTTATCTGCCCGTGTGTGGGGACTCCCAACAGGTCCCCAATCGATATCAGGCCAAAAATCGGGCAGATACAGATCGAGCAAGTTTGTTTTTTTCTGTGATCCAGGATCGCATCAGCTAGTTGATGCGGTCCTGTGACCCGTCGGCGCCCATTCACAGCATTGTAATCTGATCGTTCGGCCCCAGGGCTGAATGTTCGGACTAACCTGATATCGCGCAGCTGTTAGTGGGCATTAGGGATGTAGCGAACGTCGGAAAAAAAGTTCGCGAACATATTCGCAAACTTGCGTCAAAAATGCAAACGGTTCGCGAACGTCGCAAACCCCATAGACTTCAATGGGAAGGCGAATTTTAAAAGCTAGAAAAGACATTTCTGGCCAGAAAAATGATTTTAAAGTTGTTTAAAGGGTGCAACGACCTGGACAGTGCCATGCCAGAGGGGGATCAAGGGCAAAAATGTTTCTAAAAAATCCATTGTTGACACAGCGCTGCGTTTTGTGCTGTAAAGGGCAGAAATCACACTACATTTCTAAACCTGTGTAATAAAATGCTTTAAAACGTCCGGCGTCTACATGCCAATCAAGTCGTGTAAAAGTTACAGCCTGTTCACATGCAAAGACGAAACGCGGTGCTTACTGCAACGCAAAAAGACGCAAAGAGCTTTAATGAATGATACCGTCAAGTGAGCAAATAATAGTTTTTAATTACTAGTTGCTTGTCACCTCCAGGATGTTCGTCCTGTTGGTGGCAATATTTCTGTAGTGGTGTGTTTAGCAGTCACCGTGCTTGTGCGCACGTGCACGGTCAGGCAGAGGTAATTCAATGTACAGTGAAGCGAACCAAAAAACACTGATTCTGCAGTGTGGGCCCAGTTTTGGTCTACTTTATTGATCACCTGACCATAAAAGATGCGATTTTGCCACTGTTGCAGAACCCTGAAAAATTAGGCATGTGTACTTTCCTGAAAAATTATGTTTTTTTTGTCGCAGCCACTGAACCAGAAGTCCAGAAACAATATGCCATATAAATGCTGAAAATATAAAAATTTTTTTGTGGCAGCCACTGCAGCACAGAGGCCAGAAAAAATATGCCATATAAATGCAAACAATATTAATTTTTTTTTTGTCGCAGCCACTGCAGCACAGAGGCCAGGAAAAATATGCCATATAAATGCTAACAATATAAATTTTTTTGGTCGCAGCCACTGAAGCACAGAGGCCAGGAAAAATATGCCATATAAATGCTGAAAATATTCTGTTTTTTTGGTCGCAGCCACTGAAGCACAGAGGCCAGGAAAAATATGCCATATAAATGCTGAAAATATTCTGTTTTTTTAGTCGCAGCCACTGAAGCACAGAGGCCAGAAAAAATATGCCATATAAATGCTGAAAATATTCATTTTTTGTCACAGCCACTGAAGCACAGAGGCCAGAAAAAATATGCCATATAAATGCTGAAAATATTCATTTATTTTTGTCGCAGCCACTGAAGCACAGAGGCCAGAAAAAATATGCCACATAAATGCTGAAAATATTCAATTTTTTTGGTCGCAGCCACTGAAGCACAGAGGCCAGGAAAAATATGCCATATAAATGCTGAAAATATTCTGTTTTTTTTAGTCGCAGCCACTGAAGCACAGAGGCCAGAAAAAATATGCCATATAAATGCTGAAAATATTCAATTTTTTTGGTCGCAGCCACTGAAGCACAGAGGCCAGGAAAAATATGCCATATAAATGCTGAAAATATTCTGGTTTTTTTAGTCGCAGCCACTGAAGCACAGAGGCCAGAAAAAATATGCCATATAAATGCTGAAAATATTCAATTTTTTGGTCGCAGCCACTGAAGCACAGAGGCCAGGAAAAATATGCCATATAAATGCTGAAAATATTCTGTTTTTTTTGGTCGCAGCCACTGAAGCACAGAGGCCAGAAAAAATATGCCATATAAATGCTGAAAATATTCTGTTTTTTTTGGTCGCAGCCACTGAAGCACAGAGGCCAGAAAAAATATGCCATATAAATGCTGAAAATATTCTGTTTTTTTTGGTCGCAGCCACTGAAGCACAGAGGCCAGAAAAACTCAGGATTTACCTGGATTCAAATTAAACCAGTAGGGTTTGCACCCTAGTTTGTAACGGTGGTGGAGGGAGGAGGACGCTAAAGGACAGCTGTATGTGGAGTCATGAGGCGTGCAGAGAAGGACAGCTGCATGGGGAGTCAGAATCAGAAACTCAGAACAAGTCTTCCGGCGTGCAGTAACCCTCCGAGATCCACCCCTCATTCATTTTAATAAAGGTCAGGTAATCCACACTTTTGTGACCTAGGCGAGTTCTCTTCTCAGTTACAATCCCTCCTGCTGCACTGAAGGTCCTTTCTGAGAGGACACTTGAGGCGGGGCAAGACAAGAGGTTCATGGCAAATTGTGACAGCTCTGGCCACAGATCAAGCCTGCGCACCCAGTAGTCCAGGGGTTCATCGCTCCTCAGAGTGTCGATATCTGCAGTTAATGCCAGGTAGTCCGCTACCTGCCGGTCGAGGCGTTCTTTGAGGGTGGATCCCGAAGGGTTCTGCCGCTGCCTTGGGCTGAAAAACATTTGCATGTCTGACGTTACAGAGTGGCCAAAGTGCTTTGTCCTTGCAGGTGCGCTCGTGGCAGGATTACTGGCACCTCTGCCCCTGGAATGTTGATGAGTTCCTGAAGTGACATCACCCTTAAAAGCATTGTACAACATGTTTTGCAGGCTGGTTTGTAAATGCAGCATCCTTTCAGACTTGTGGTATGTTGGTAACATTTCTGCCACTTTATGCTTGTACCGAGGGTCTAGTAGAGTCGCGACCCAGTACAGGTCCTTCTCCTTAAGCCTCTTGATACGGGGGTCCTTCAACAGGCATGACAGCATGAAAGACCCCATTCTCACAAGGTTGGATGCAGAGGTATCCATCTCCGCTTCCTCGTTATCAAGGACTGCATCATCCACGGTCTCCTCCCCCCAGCCACGTACAAGACCAGGGGTCCCCAAAAGGTCACCACCAGCCCCCTGGGAAGCCTGCTCCTGTTGGTCCTCCTCCTCCACAAAGCCACCTTCCTCCTCTGACTCCACTTCTGACACCTCTCCCTGCGTTGCAGCAGGTGCCTGGGTTCGTTCTGGTGATTCCGACCAGAAATCGTGCGCTTCCTGCTCCTCGTCACGCTGGTCTACAGCCTCATCTGTCACTCGTCGCACGGCACGCTCCAGGAAGAAAGCAAAGGGTATTAGGTCGCTGATGGTGCCTTCGGTGCGACTGACCATATTTGTAACCTCTTCAAAAGGGCGCATGAGCCTGCAGGCATCGCGCATAAGCACCCAGTAACGGGGGAAAAAAATCCCCAGCTCTGCAGATCCAGTCCTACCACCCAGTTCAAACAGGTATTCGTTGACGGCTCTTTGTTGTTGCAGCAGACGTTCCAACATGAGGAGCGTTGAATTCCAGCGAGTCTGGCTGTCGCAAATCAAACGCCTGACTGGCATGTTGTACCGCTGCTGAATGTCAGCAAGGCGTGCCATGGCTGTATAGGAACGTCTGAAATGGGCCGACACCTTCCTGGACTGCCTGAGAACGTCCTGGAATCCTGGGTACTTTGAGACAAAACGTTGTACTATTAAATTCAGAACATGTGCCATGCAGGGCACATGTGTTAAATTGCCCAGTCTCAGTGCTGCCAACAGATTGCTTCCATTGTCACACACCACTTTTCCGATCTTCAGTTGGTGTGGGGTCAGCCACCGATCGGCCTGTGACTGCAGAGATGACAGGAGTACAGATCCGGTATGGTTTTTGCTTTCCAGGCACGTCATCCCCAAGACAGCATGACAACGGCGTACCTGGCACGTCGAATAGCCTAGGGGGAGCTGGGGGTGCACAGCTGTGGAGGAGGAGGAGGACCCAGCAGCAGAGGACGAAGAAGAGGAAGAAGACGAGGTAGAGAGCGAAGGAGGAGTAGAGGTGGTGGCAGAACCGCGTGCAATCCGTGGCGGTGACACCAACTCCACTGTCGTTGTTGAGCCACACATTTCCTGCTTCCCAGCCATGACCAAGTTCACCCAGTGGGCAGTGTAGGTGACATACCTGCCCTGACCATGCTTGGAGGACCATGCGTCAGTAGTCATATGGACCTTTGGCCCAACACTAAGTGACAGAGATGCGGTGACTTGGCTCTGCACATGGTGGTACAGGTGTGGTATTCCCTTTTTTGAAAAAAATTGCGGCTGGGTACCTTCCACTGCGGTGTCCCAATTGCTACAAATTTGCGGAAGGCCTCAGAGTCCTCCAGCTAGTATGGTAAAAGCTGGCGGGCTAAGAGTGCAGACAAGCCAGCTGTCAGACGCCGGGCAAGGGGGTGACTCGCAGACATTGGCTTCTTACGCTCAAACATGGCCCTCACAGAAACTTGGCTGGGGGCAGATGACTGGGAATGGGAACTGGTGGTCAAGGTGGAAGGCGGAGTGGAGGGTGGTTCAGACGGGTCAAGGACAGCAGAGGTAGAGCAGTAAGATGCTGGACCAGAAGGAGGGTGGCTTTTAGTTTGCCTGTTGCCTTTGAGGTGTTGCTCCCAAAGTGCTTTGTGCTTGCCGTTCATGTGCCTTCGCATAGAAGTTGTACCTATGTGGCTGTTGGGCTTCCCAAGACTCAGTTTCTGACTGCACTCATTGCAAATTACAACGCTTTTGTCAGAGGCACACACATTAAAAAAATCCCACACTGCTGACCTTTTTGAGGCTGGCAATCTGGGGGTAAAAGTAGAAGTCGGCGGCGTTGGCGGCAATGGCGGGTGCGTTGGCCGGCTGACCACAGGTGCCGATACATGTTGTTGCCCTACTGTTCCCTGCGAGCTGTCCTCCCTGCTTCTTCTAAGTCTTATTCTCCTCCTGCCTCTCTGACTCTCCGTCTCTCCATCTGAACTATCCTCCTCTTGCTCTCTTCTACTGGGCACCCACAAAACATCAATCTCCTCATCATCATTCTCCTCAGATGCATCAATTTCTTCTAACAGCTCACAGAAGGAAGCAGCAGCGGGGACCTCCTCGTCATCACTCATTATGTCCATCTCTGTTGTGTTCTCTGCCAGAATTAAATCTGGTGTAACGTCCTCATCTCCTTCATCTTCTTCTGCCAATAATGGTTGCGCATCACTCAGTTCAAGAAACTCATGTGAAAATAACTCCTCTGACTCCAGTGAAGAAGGGGCGCCGGTGGTGGAGGAAGTGTTACGTGGGGTGCCCATAGCAGTGGAGGATGAGGATGTTGTGGTAAAGTTAGAAACGGTAGAGGATGGGGTGTGCTGTGTAAGCCAGTCAACTACCTCTTCAGCATTTTGGGAGTTCAGGGTCATTGCCTTTTTAAAACTGGGCAATTTCCTAGGGCCACAGGATAGCATAGCAGCACGGCCCCTAGTGCCTCTGCGTGGCGGCCTGCCTTTGCCTGGCATTATTTTTAAAACAAAAACAACAACAACTCAGGTGGTGTTTCTGGAGACGGTATTATTATTGATATTTAGACAGAATGTGAACAAGCTCACTGAGCTAGATGGCAGTGGTTTGAAAATGAAGAACACACTGGGCAAATAATGCCTACAAGGTCAACGTATACACTACAGCAGTGGTGGATACGGAATATATTATTGCTGCTTGAAAAACGTCACTCAGGTGGTGTTTCTGGAGACGGTATTATTATTGATATTTAGACAGAATGTGAACAAGCTCACACAGCTAAGTGGCAGTGGTTTGAAAATGAAGAACACACTGGGCAAATAATGCCTACAAGGTCAACGTATACACTACAGCAGTGGTGGATACGGAATATATTATTGCTGCTTGAAAAACGTCACTCAGGTGGTGTTTCTGGAGACGGTATTATTATTGATATTTAGACAGAATGTGAACAAGCTCACACAGCTAGATGGCCACTGGGCAAATAATGCCTGCAAGTGCACTACTATTGGTGCACTACTATGAAGAACAGCAAACAGCACTGGACACCTTAAAGAACAGTAAGATAAGTAAAATAAAAAAAAAATTATATGTATATTAAAAAAAAAAAATATTCTCGGGTTGGTGCTGCTGAACTACTAGGAGCAGCACAGTAGCACACCAGTCCCACTCCCCAACACTGCTAGACTAATAGCACTTGGCTGTTAAAGTAGCAAAGTAAAACAACAAAAAAGAAAATAAAAGCAGTCCTTACAAGGACTATTGGGTTATTACAGCAGTCAGCAGATGAGATCAGAAGAGATCAGTGCCCACAGCAGGCAGCTACATACAGAGCACTGCAGTAGAAGGTAGATTACTAGCCAGCAAAACTACCCTAAAATGTCCCTCAAATCCCTGCAGACTTCTGTCCCTCCAATACAGAGCAGTATCAAGTAGATTACTAGCCAGCAAACTTACTATCAACTGTCCCTCAAATCAGTGAAATCACTAGCATCTCTCTCCCTACACTAGCTCTTCCAAGCACACACAGGCAGAATGAAAAAACGCTGCAGGGCTTCAGTTTATATATGGAAGGGGAGTGGTCCAGGGGGTGTGGGGGTGGTCCAGGAGGGAGAGCTTCCTGATTGGCTGCCATGTATCTGCTGGTCTGGGGTGAGAGGTCAAAAAAAAGCGCCAGGTAAGGCGAACCCAAAATGTCGAACGTCGCGCGACGTTCGCGAACTTGCGGCGGACGCGAACAGCCGATGTTTGCGCGAACAAATTCGCCGGCGAACAGTCCGCGACATCCCTAGTGGGCATATCGTGTTAAGATTCGCTCTTTTAGTGACCTCTAATAGTGTATGGCCACCTTTAGTCAGCGACTCTCTCTGGACATGAGTAATTAAGTGCTTCAGTGAGTGCTTCAGAACAGACCCCTGCAGCTTTCACTGTGAGCAGAAAAACCTCTGTACCTATGTGTCTCTCAAAAGCTCACTGACAGCTGCTAACACTGGGGGGGGTACGGCAGGGGCAGGGCCCTGAGACAGTAATCCCGGTGGGCCCCGGACCAACAGCCCGACCCTGACACAGCCTGCCGCTAGACATGTAAAGTCAAATGTGGTAATAACTAAGCTGGTATGCAAGAATATGATAGAAAAAATGTTATTTCAGATACTGGAGTATACAACTACCAGCATGGTAGCAAATGGGGACAGGGGGGTCCCAGGAGATCTGATGGGGGCCCTGGTTCTAAAGCTGCTTATGTTTATAGTTTATTAGTGTTGTTTCAGAATGTGCAAGTTTGATATGTATGCGAAAGGCTGTCAGTTACTGGGATATCATGCCTTATCTCTGTGACATCACTCCCAGCTCAGCTCTGATTGGCTGAAAGCTGCAAGGAAGGTGATTTAATGGCTCAGGTACAGATGACAGTTATTTAATTTCTGGAATCCGAGGTAAGTGCAGCAGATCCATACACGGGGAATAGGGGAGCATATTTAGATGATACAAAGGGCAATTTTGGGGGTTTTGTCACCCATCATTTATAGTAGCTTGGGTAGTGGGGCCATCGCTCCCAAAATTGCCCCACTGCTTACCAATCTAATTGCTTGGGGAGCTGCTTGTCATGAAACTGTTCCAAATGGCATCTGTGTGACAAGCAGGAATGGGGGGGGGGGGTAATTTAAGGCAACTTGGCATTACATTCCTGCAATAAATACACTATGATTGTATAAGATGCATTGTGCTCTCTGGGTATTACTTTCTAAACGTGAAATTTCTGCAATTGTACACGGGAACTGCAGCCTGTTGAGAGGCACTGAACATATATTCAAATAAACTCAGTATTAGCTGGATACAGATACCTAGATATTACACTTATACAGGGTATCACCTGAAAATGGGTTTCTGATGGCAGCCCTGACATCAGAACTAACACGTGGGTGTCAAATAAAATCTCCCCATATGCCATCTCTAATGGGAGTGAGACCATAAAAACTTATAGTTCTAATTTTATTGGTATGCAATATAAAAATGGCACATCATCTTTTACTGTAACTGATTGTAATGCTGGTGCTTCCCTCTGTGTAGGTGAACACCTGTTATCTGAAAAGAAAAAAAACAAGAAAAATGGTTACTTCACAATATAAATTAATATAATGTTGTAAACCAATAAAAAAGTTTTGAAAAAAAAAAACCTTATAGTTCTAAGGCAATGGGTGTTTGGTTTACTTGTTTGGTTTACTTGTTTGGTTTACTTGCATTTGAAGTATTAGACAATTTTTTCTGTCTCTGCTGTAAATGCCAACGGTCATTTGCCAGCTGTCATTTTCCAACTGTCGCAATCATCCCATGTAAATGTAATTAAATAGAAATATAACAGGGTTTAGTTAAGTGTTTGCCCTAAGTGTCACATTTCCCATATTTAGAGTTACTTACTAGTGAGAGTTGCCATGTTATTTGCTCTGTCTGTAGAGATCATAGTTACATAGTTAAATCTGGTTGAAAAAAGACAAAGTCCATCAAGTTCAACCCCTCCAAATGAAAACCCAGCATCCATACACACACTTCTCCATACTTTCACATAAATTATATATACCCATACCTATACTAACTATAGAGCTTAGTATCACAATAGCCTTTGATATTATGTCTATCCAAGAAATCATCCAAGCCATTCTTAAAGGCATTAACAGAATCAGCCATTACATCATCACCCGGCAGTGCATTCCACAACCTCACTGTCCTCACTGTAAAGAACCACCTAGGTTGCTTCAAATGAAAGTTCTTTTCTTCTAGTCTAAAGGGGTGGCCTCTGGTACGGTGATCCACTTTATGGGTAAAAAGGTCCCCTGCTATTTGTCTATAATGTCCTCTAATGTACTTGTAAAGTGTAATCATGTCCCCTCGCAAGCGCCTTTTTTCCAGAGAAAACAACCCCAACCTTGACAGTCTACCCTCATAATTTAAGTCTTCCATCCCTCTAACCAATTTAGTTGAGTGTCTCTGCACTCTCTCCAGCTCATTTATATCCCTCTTAAGGACTGGAGTCCAAAACTGCACTGCATACTCAAGATGAGGCCTCACCAGTGACCTATAAAGAGGCATAACTATGTTTTCATCCCTTGAGTTAATGTCCCTTTTTATGCAAGATAGAACTTTATTTGTTTTAGTAGACACAAAATGACACTGCCCAGAATTAGACAACTTGTTATCTACAAAAAACCCTAGATTCTTCTCATTTAAGGAAACTGCTAATACAGCGCCATATAGTGTATAACTTGAATTTATATTATTTTACATAACCTTGCAATTATTAACATTGAACCTCATTTTCCAGTTTGCTGCCCAGTTTCACAACTTAGACAAATCACTCTGCAAAGTGGCAGCATCCTTCATGGAACCTATAGTTCTGCACAATTTAGTATCATCAAAAATAAAACAGTACTTTCAATGCCCACCTCCAGGTCATTACCGCCCTGCGGTACTCCACTAACGAGCACTGGTCCAATTAGAAAATGTTCCATTTTCCACCACTCTTTGTAGTCTATCTTTTAGCCAGTTTGCTATCCAGGTACAAATACTATGTTCCAGGCCAACATTCCTTTATTTAACCAGTAACCACTGCCATCCCAGAATGCCAGACCTCAATGAATACTGAAAAATTAAGTAAAGAGGTTTGGTAATCACAGAGCTAAGCTCGCTAAGTACCCTGGGATGAATACAATCTGGACCCGGACCTTTGTTAATCTTAACGTGTTCTAGTCACTTTTGAATTTCCTCATGTGTGAACCATGCATCATTAGTTGTATCACTTAAATTGGGACTATTAAGAAGGAAACCTTCATTAACTGGTTCCTCATTTGAGTAGACAGACGAAAAATATGAGTTCAGAATCTTTGCATTTATTTTGTTTTCATCAACCAGCTGACCACCCTCTGATACTAAAGGTCCCATCCCTTCCTGCTTCATTTTTTACTATTAACATATTTAAAAAATATTCTTTTCCATATTAATTTTAGCTTGCCTTATAGCTTCTTTGCATGATTTATTGGCCTCCTTGTACCTTATAAATGATTCGGCTGTCCCAGCTAACTTGAAAGCCTTAAAAGCATGTCTTTTTTTACCCACCTCAACACCAACACTTCTATTGAACCAAAAAGCTTTTGCTTTGCAACGACGATCAATGTAACAGCTCCCCTAGTGGTAATAAATACAATTGTTTTGCTTATTGTGCCTATGGGAAGAAATTGTCACTTTTATTACTGGGGATTAAACACAAACTGCTGGAAACCTTAATGTCTTCTTTTTTCTTACATTTCTCTTACATTTCTCTAGGGCTCACAGTGGATCTACAGGAAGGAGGAGAGGATCTGTAAGATCACTGATTTGGAGAGCATGAGGAAGGACATCATTGGCGAAATAAAATGGACAAGCTATGATTATTGTATAGCTAGAGACAGCCTGGAATTAACGAGGTGGTGGAAAATCAGATTTATGGCTGAGGTCCTGCAGGACAAGATGAAGGCCAAAGCCCAACTGAAATCCCTCTACAAACAACTAGAGGAGATAAACTGGGCAATTTTCAGGAAGTACATGGAAACATATACAGGTACAGTATCTAATGAATATATTTGTTCAATTATTACCATTTTGTAATAGGGCTGATGTATTGAAAGCCATTGCAATGCTGTGATTTTGTGAAAAACAACGACAAAAAGAACATATAAATCCTGCGCAGCTGAAACCTATTGAGATGCCATAGAAACCAATAGGAAGTGTATCTTCATCATTTTGTGGTCACAGCCTCATTGCACCCCGCCTAATGGTTTTAGAAAATAGTGGTGAGCACAACTTTCCCTTGTTTGTTATAGTTTATACAGGAGCAGTGACCAGCTCCATGTTGTAACTCCCAGCCTTCCCAGCTATAGTCAGGTGATCCCACTGGTGTCTAATAAAAGGGCAGCCAAGTTTGGGAGTTTTACTTTGAAAGCAGCTAGTAAGTTGCAGGTAAAACTTAGTCCCTTTGTAAAATGTATAATGAAGCAATAGAACTCTTAATGAATCAGATAAAATTGAGCATAGGACTGGCCAGATATGGGATGACTTTGACGTAGTTGGCCAGCTTAAATATATTGCAATATATGGACAAACAATCCCTGTTTTGTTTAAAGGGTAAGGCATTTTTCAGTAGCTGTATGCACAAAATGTCTCTGTCTTAAATATATTGACAATGGGTTGAGTGCAGAGGACTCTTGTATTTGTCTATATGTATTTTGTGGTCACAGCCTCATTTCACCCCCGTCTAATGGTTTTAAAAAATAGTGGTGAGCACAACTTTCCCTTGTTTGTTATAGTTTATACAGGAGCAGTGACCAGCTCAATGTTGTAGCTCCCACCCTTCCCAGCTATAGTCAGGTGATCACACTGGTGTCTAATAAAAGGGCAGCCAAGTTTGGGAGTTTTACTTTGAAAGCAGCTAGTAAGTTACAGGTAAAACTTAGTCCCTTTGTAAAATGTATAATGAAGCAATAGAATTCTTAATGAATCAGATAAAATTGAGCATAGGACTGGCCAGATATGGGATGACTTTGACGTAGTTGGCCAGCTTAAATATATTGCAATATATGGAAAAACAATCCCTGTTTTGGGTAAGGCATTTTTCAGTAGCAGTATGCAAAAAATGTCTCTGTCTTAAATATATTGATAATGGGTTGAGTGCAGAGGACTCTTGTATTTGTCTTCATCATTTTGGCAAGGAATTGGGATTGGGATCAAATGTCTTAAAAATGCAGAGAAACCTGCGATTTGCAACTTGTCCCATAATCACAAAGGGAAATGGTACATTCGCATTTAGTAATGTTAATTTGCATAACTGCCATATTTCTGATTAAAATCCCCCAAAATGTTATAGAATTTCTACAGAGATATAACTTGCTAAGGTAAAACCCTTGGGTGCAAGTTTAACGTTATTTTGGTTTTGCAGAGAGCCCACCAGCCACAAGCACCATTGCAGTTTACACGGTACCACGTATCGATGCACATCTGTGTAGGTGATCTTCATGGCACAGAGTGAGCCATACTCAATTCCACCAGCGGTGCCTTCACTCCAATACACCATGATTCCACCAGTGGTGCTCCCCCCTTACACCTAAAATATGGTTCCATAGACAGGAGCACCATTAAGCCACTTGGTAGACCCTGCATTCCTTTTCAATCCATCCCTCAAACTGCAGAAGCCGGGTCTGCAGGCTGCCTGGGGTCCAATGGAATGACGAGGAATGCAGAGTTCACTTTGTAGCTTAATGGTGCTCATGTATATGCAGCCATATTCCCCTCTGTTTCAATTCCCTTCACCGTAATTCCACCCCGCTGGCCCCCTTACAACTTAAATATGGTTTCATAGACAAGAGCACCCTTAAGCCACTCAGTAGACTCTGCATTCCTTTCCATCCCTCATCCCTGCCTGTGGTCCAATGGAATGGAGAGGAATGCAGTGTTCACCTTGTAGCTTAAAGTTGCTCGTGTGTATGCTGCCATATTACCTTCTATTTCCATTCCCTCCATCGCAATTCCAACCACATTATCCCTTCTTTCCCCCTAAATATGGTTCCATAGACAGGAGCACCTTTAAGCCACTCGGTAGACCCTGCATTCCTGTCCACTCCATCCCTCAGACTGCAGCAGCCGGATCTACAGGCTGCCTGGGGTCCGATAGAATGGAATGTAGTGTTCACCTAGTAGCTTAAAGGCGCTCTTGTATGCTGCCATATTCCCTTCTGTTTCCCTCACCCTGCTTCCCTTGATTTTATTTGGCGAATTGATCCTGGGAGCAAATCCGATTGCCGTTAAGGGGTCAGGAAGGACTTTTCCCCTCTAGTAAGCAGATTGTCTCAAGCTTGCCATAGGTTTTTTGCCTTCCTCTGGATCAAATAGCGCAGTTTATCTAACTATTATCAATAAAACTGTGACTTACACAGATTTAACATCAAGTTGCTTTGTGTGTGTCTTTATTCTGGGTATTGGTCACATTTGGGAGGGGTAACATATAGATGGGGTGGGTGGGGTGAGAATGGAACAAATAAGAAACACTAAAAAGTTAAAGAAGAATGAAAGTGAAATCTACTCATGTTCTTGTTTTATAAGAAACCCAATCAGTGGAAACCAAGTGAGCTTCAAAGCAGGAAGTAGTTTCCTGTTCTGTTAAACATGCAGTCACTCCAGTCTTTATACATTACATTTTTGGCTAACTAACCATATGATAAACATGTTTTTTTTGCTCAGCCTATCTATTTACCCAGTTTTTATTTTCATACTGAACAATTCCTGTAAGCTCAGCATAGCAGAGGAATTCAAGCTGCCGTCACCTTTCTGCTATGGAGCACTTTGGAAGTCAGATTCAAGATCAAGATTTAAAAAAAAAAAAATTAGAGTAAACCAGACCTAGTACTACAGCTATTTGAGGATGAATTAAGTGTTAAAAATGTTGGTGTTACTGTTCCTTTAAAGATAAGTTCTGTCATCCCAGTGTCTTTACTATAGAGACTTGACAGGGCTGATAAACACTTGTAGGATGCAGCTACATTTATATGCAAAATGTATTTCAATAAGTGGGGAGAGGGTATTGTGGAAAGGGTTACTACACAGGACAGGATATGGTTAAAATTTAGCTGCACAAGGGAGAGGAAGGCAAATTATAGACTAAGAAAGCTGAAGGGAAAGGATAAAGTGAATATATGTGTGCACTTTGTGGAGAACGTGAGATAACATGATATCTTTTCCCTCCTATAAGTGTAATGGAACACCAAAGGTTTTGTTGAGCAAAATGTTTGTCAATTCATTCTTATGGGAACAGCTTGCAAGTGCTAGCTAATGCAATAATGTATTTACAGGCACAAGCAATTTCTACAGAAATGAATTGGGTGGGGTGGCAATTTGGAGTGGTTTGGTGTATGTTCACAGCACTGAAAACACTAAAGCGGCAAAATGCTGGGTCCATAAAGATGGTACACATCAATGACTGTTCCATTAAAAAGAGGCTAGTATGTGTATAGGATATATTTCATTCTTTAGGCTAATCAAAAGGCTGAAGAATATGTTGCAATTTCCCATTGACTAAAATTGGAAGCTTGTGGTCTAGGGCACTACCAGATGTGTTCTTCACACTGCTGCTACTTCATCTACTTACCTAAGAGAGCTGCAAAAATTGGAAAGAGGCTCATCTTTTAGGCCAAACTGCTTGGCAACTTCCTGCATTAAAAACTGATTGGTGGCCAAATTCTTCCCATTCCAACTGAGTTTGAGGGCATGGGAGTTGTAGTTTGAAGGGATGTTACAGAGGGTTTACTCAGAGTCATGAGCAATTAGTCCATGAAAACTATTCTCACGAAAGAAGGATACTACCTCTAGGTCAGGGGTCAGCAACCTTTACTATCAAAAGAGCCATTTTGCCCCCTCTTCCACTGAAGAAAAAGTCTGGAGCCGCAAAACATAATACAGTTTATAAACTTTTAAAAGTTTTTTTTAATTTTAACTGTTACAACAACAGAATACAGCAAAGAAATTTGCAGTGTGCATGTGTAGGCCTACTTTGAAATAAATGAAACACTGAATAGCCCTATTAAATACTAATGTTCTCATCTGTTTAAAGGCGAGGGCTATAGACATCATTAAAATATGCGTCACATCCATGTCTATAGCCCTCGCACCTGCTGCAGCTGGTCTCTGGAGGCTTCTCTCTTTTTTTGAGTGTACTACCGCGGTAAGGACCATAATGAATCATCTTGCTGCGACACGGTCTTGCCTGGGATATCTATACAGGCCTCGCAACTGCTGGCCGCATGTTGAGTGTGCGACAGCGGTAAACTGTTAACTTACCACGGTAGCACAAATAAGGATTCATTATATCTTTGTTTGGATAATGTCAAGGTACTTTTTATTATTACAGAGAAAAAGGAAATTATATTTAAAAATGTGGATTATTTGGATAAAATGGAGCCTATGGGAGAAAGTCATTCCGAAATTTGGAACTTTCAGAATAATGGGTTCCCGGATAATGGATCCAATACCTGTACAAGTTTCTGCTATAGGTTGTTTCCCATTACCCAGTATATTTACATCCAATTAGTAGTTAGCCGATCACAGCCCTGCAGTCACACAAGCAAAGACTGGCCTTAATCCCCTACCAGGTTAGCCCAGCTGCTGATCCCCCAGTATCTGTCTATATTGCACTTGAGTACTTGTAAAGAAGAATTATATCCCCTCGCAAGTGTCTTCCCCCCCCAAGATAAAACCGTCACCATAACAGTCTGCCCTCATAATTTAAATCTTCCACTAGATTTTTAAAATGATTTCCTTTTTCTCTGTAATAATAAAACATTACCTTGTAGTTGACCCCAACTAAGATATAATTAATCCTTATTGGAAACAAGACAGCCTATTGGGTTTAGTTAATGTTTACATGATTTTCTAGTAGCCTTAAGGTTTGAAGATCCAAATTACGTAAATATCAGTTATCCAGAAAACCCTGGGCCCGAGCATTCTGGATAACAGTTCCCATACCTATAGTTTCCTACTGTTAGCATTATTATGGTATATTGATTTACTAATTTTCTTACATTTTATTTTGTTTAGATTACAACCATTTATTTTAGCCAACACTGAACTGACTGCAGCATCTGATAACAATTCTTATGTTAACGCAATTTAATCAAAAGGATTGTAACTTAATATGTCACAAAACCAATAAAAATAATGAAAAATATAGTAACGAGAATAACCCCTTGCTAGCCCATTAGTTGGCATCAGAGATCAGAAAATCTCGAAATAAGCCAGCAGAGAAAGTGCCTTCAAGCAAACCTTACAATATATTTTAAATTTCCATTATGAAGAGTGAAATGTATTCAGGTGTGGGATCCATTATCGGGAAACCCGTTATCCAGAAAGCTCTGAATTATGGCAAGGGCATCTCCATTTTATTTAAATAATGCAAATTTTTAAAAATAATTTGCTTTTCCTCTGTAGTAATAAAACAGTAGTTTGTACTTGATCCAAACTAAGATATAATTAATCCTTATTGGAAGTAAACCCAGCCTATTGGCTTCATTTACATGTTTACATGATTTTCTAGTAGACTTAAAGGAATAGTTCAGTGTGAAAATAAAAACTGTGTAAATAGATAGGCTGTGCAAAATAAAAAATGTTTCTAATATAGTTAGTTAGCCAAAAATGTAATGTATAAAGGCTGGAGTGAACAGATGTCTACTAAAACAGCCAGAATCCAACTTCCTGCTTTTCAGCTCTATAACTCTGAGTTAGTCAGCGACTTGAAGGGGGGCCACATGGTACATTTATGTTCAGTGAGTTTGTAATTGATCCTCAGCATTCAGCTCAGATTCAAAAGCAACAGATATGACCCATGTGGCCCCCCCTCAAGTCTCTGATTGGTTACTGCCTGGTAACCAGGGCAACCAGTCAGTGTAAACCAAGAGAGCTGAAAAGTAGTGCTCTGACTGACTTGTTATACATCAAATCACTCCAGCCTTTATACATTACATTTTTGTCTAAATAACTATATTAGAAACATTTTTTATTTTGAACCGCCTATCTATTTACCCAGTTTTTATTTTTACACTGAACAATTCCTTTAAGATATGCAGATCCAAATTATGGAAAGAAGTATTATCCAGAAAACCCCAGGTCCTGAGCATTTTGCATAACAGTTCCCATACCTGTTCTGGTTAATAGGTCCCAAGCATTCTGGATAACAGGTGCCATACCCGTACTGGATCACAGGTGGCTAACAGGTCCCATACCTGTACTGGATAACAGGTCCCATATTTTGTACATCATTTGGATCTTAATACCTACTAGAAAATCATGTAAACATTAAATAAATCCAATAGGCTGGTATTGCTTCCAATGAGGATTAATTATATCTTAGTTTGGATCAAGTACAAGGTACTGTTTTATTATAACAGAGAAAAGGGAATCCATTAAAAAAAAATCTGGATTATTTGTATAAAATGGAGTCTATGGGAAACGGCCTTTCCGTAATGCGAATCTTTCTGGAGAATGGGTTTCCAGATAAAGGATCCCATAACTGTACCATAATTATAGTAATTTACAATTCAGTGGAGCATGTACATCTTACTATTATCTGTAACTTGATTTTATATCTGTAGAAGCCCCCCCAAATGCAATTTGAAAACGCATCTATGCTGCTTTGGGTTCTGGGGGCATTAAAGAGATGCTGAAACCAAAAAGCAAGTTTTTGACATCTATAATTGTCTTTTATGGAAAAAATATAAATAGCATGCAAAGTATTTGCCAGATGCTTTTACCTTACCTATTTGATCCCCATATTTACCAGTGAGGGTGCTGCCATATTTGTGCAGCAGGAGTCAGTTAACGACAGAATTGGGTGTTCTATGACAACTTGCCTTAATAATCTGTAGTTAACTATCCCAGTCCTGGTGTATTCCAGCCAAAGGCCACTACTATTTTATGACTCGCATGTGGCTCAACTCCCTTCCAATGATGTCAAGGAGGTGTGGCATTAACCTTTTGTGGGTATCTTTTGGGAAAGGTACATCCCCAAAGGGGAGGGTAACTGCTAGATGTTTGACCCAAGAGAAGTTTGGTCTGCCACCCACCCAAGAAAAGTTTAACCTGCCACCAGCCTGCCGCTCCATTTTTTGACCCAAACCTGCCTAGTCCATAGGTCCTGTTGAGTTTTGTGCATCGTTGTTTACCACCTGCATTATGCACATGTTATTACACCCTTGGGTGGCTCTTATTCTTCAGTAATTTGAAATCATATGGAATATTTCAAAGTGGAAAGAGAATCTATGGAGTTCACTTCTCTCACTATGACAGTTGCAAATGAGTAGGTTTTGGGAGGCGTCTTTGGATAATCATTACGAAAACCAATGGTGACATTTGCATGGGAGGAGATAACCTGTGGCATCCCAAAAAGTGACTGTCGAGTCAATTCCATGGAGACCGTGATGTTAGTTGTCATAGAAACCAAGCAATATACTAGGTGTTAGTGCTCACCTACACTTGATTTTTAAAGCACGGCTTGGAAATATTCTGATCAGATCCGATTCCAACCACAAAACAGTTTCCATGGGAATGGAAAAGTTTCAAGGAAAAATGACTTCTTTCTTTGAAATATGTGTGCTGTTGTATACCCGTTTATAATCATATATGAACACCCCTGATTCTAATACAGAAATCTATTGGTACTCTATCCCAATGATCTCCCCCTCCAGCCAAAGCAACATAGTTAAATAGAGGACAAAATCTTGCTGGCCCTTCCAGTTCCTGACTGTAATTGACTGTTACAGCCCAAAATAACACCAGGTGAATACCTTAGTTTGGCTAATTGGGTAACCCTTCAGGGATAGATACAGGCTTTGTGAACAGAAGCATCTTCTCACCTGTCCCTGTAAAGGCTGAATGCATGGTAGACCAGCAGGAGAGCTGTTGTTTGCCACTCAGTTACTGATATGCTAGGGAGCACAAATAATCACTGCCTGGCTTCCATTATGGTTGGTGGGTGATGTAGACTGTGTTGTGGAAGCATCTCTGGAAACACTCCTGGCATAAGTGAGTATGGATGGAAGTCATACTTTGTCATGGCCAGTGCTGCAATGCCTCTGGCGGCTGTAAGGCTACTGGCTGTTGTGATGATGTTGCCTTCTGAAAACTTCTCGCTGGAAACTCTGATTAGGGAGAAATGTTCAAGAAAGAAATCAATGGTGGGTCCTTGCAGCCAAAATTCCAGTTGGTTGATAAGGTGCTTCTCCACGTAAGCAATGTATTCTGGTGTATAAGAAGCTTCTCCAAATGGCTCCGGAACTCCTCTGCTGAAGGACAATTTCTATCCATGACCTTTGTGGCCAAAAACAAGGAAGTAGCTTCCAGTGGCTTCAGGATGGTAGCTTTCAGTTGCCTGCAGGAGATGTACCTTGCCATGTAGTTGATGGCAAGGTACAGGATGGAAAAGTCCAAGGAGAAATGTCTGTGCATTTTAATTAAGATGTTGGTTACTGCCAGGTGGCTACATCTTGATGGTTTGCTAGAAAATCTGATGGTGTAAAGTATCTTTCTAGTCCTTGATTAAACAGATAGGCATCTTGTCCATACTCACCAAATGTCTCAAGGCCATTATCCATTTTTTGAAGGTGTTCCATTGGTCCTTTACTGGTGTTGGTTCCACCACTACAGGAACGCAGGTCACGTGCTTGTCATGCTGATGTTTGACTTTCTTTTGGAGTCCACGTCTTTTTTCTTTTTAGAATTAAGCACATCCATCTGTATCTCTCTCTCACTCACCTCCTGTCTCTCACTCACCTCCTATCTCTCACTCACCTCCTGCCTCCTCACTCACCTCTTGTCTTTCACTCACTGCCTGCCCCTTTCTCACCGCATGTCTCTCTCGCATTGCCTGTCTCTCTCACATTGCCTGTCTCTTTTGCGTTGCCACTCTCTCTCGCATCGCCTTTCTCTCTCGCAAAGCCTGTCTCTCTCCAACTGCAAAGCCTTTACAGAGCATGTTGAGCACTGATTGGCTGAACAGCTGTGTCGTGGGGAAAACGTGAAGCTGAATTCTAATGGTTTCTCTTTATCACTCCATCACTGCTCAGCTATAATGGCCTCTGTAATAAGAAGCCTCTTGCATCTTATATATTTGCCAGTGGATGCCGCCTTTTTGTTTTTTTGCCTATTATAAAACATTATTGGATTTATGGGTCTGGTTGTTTCTGTAACTGGCTTACACATTGGCATTTAATGGGTACAGAACAGGCAATCCCTGCATGGCATGATGGTTTGGAGTATCGATTGCACTGACACATGCGAATTGTAGTGCTGCCCTGATAGCAATTGAATGAAGTGCCTCTGGTCATTCATATCATCTGATAACATGTTATTTCATCTATAATAAAGTAGGTTTGCTTTGTGTCTTGGCTTTACAAGCTGTTTTGCAGCAAAACCAAAATGGACCACAAGATGTCTCATGATTACAGGGTTAGATGGGAAGAGTGGAGGTCTAATCTAATTTATAGTTTTGCCACATTGCCGACTGTATTAGCCAGGCACTTCTTGCCAATTGGCAATATAATTCTTCATGCAGTTCCGTAACTAGACGAGGGCGGGCCCTGGTGCGTGACGCGCAGCCGGGCCCCTGCCCCCCTCCGTTCTGCCCGTATTTCATTGGGGCGCGGGCTGCCGGGGGCCCCTGAGGGGGTGTGGGCCCTGGCCCGCTCGCACCCCCTGCTCCCCCGGTAGTTCCGCCACTGTCTTCATGTTTATAAATTGATGTTAAGGCTTTTATTTATATGAAGATCAATCTTGCGCTGGCATTGTTGATAATAGCCACTAAATTAATCCAAGTTAGATCTAACCATTCCAGAATTTAGGTTGGGCCGTACACTGGGCCACACCTGCGAACCGGGCCACACCAAATTTTTTTCTGTGGGGAGGGGGCACTGGCACAGTTGTTTTGTTTTGCTCTGCACAGAGCCATGGTTGGGTACAAGGAAATGTATAATGAATAATGGGTTGCATACAAAATTTACTATGTGCACCACAACTTATGCTCACTAGTGTAATAAATAGTAAGCGCAAACGTGCGTACAGCATAAGGCTAAGGCCAGACGAGGAGATTCTGGGAGATTTTGTCGCCTGGCGACTTATCGCCACGTCTTTTGCGCGGCTATCTCTCCAAACTGCCTCAGCGTCTTTTCCCCATAGGCTACAAGAGGCAATTTTGGGCGACTATTGAAAACGCATCACCGCGTGTGCATTAGCGTAGGCGATTTTGCGCTGTAGCCTATGGGGAAAAGACGCTGAGGCAGTTCGGGGAGATAGTCGCGCAAAAGACGTGGCGATAAGTTGCCAGGCGACAAAATCTCCCCGAATCTCCTCGTCTGGCCTTACCCTAAAGGAGCATAGGGCCAGTGGCAAGAGTAAAGGCAACTACACTTCAGTTCAGATAAGCCCTTCCACTTCTAAAAGTGGCTGTGGGTCTGCTGGCACTGTATTATATAGATGCCCAACACTTGGAAGAGGTTGTAAAGGAAACTGTTGTGAAATGTCAGATGCATAAAATAATATTTCCCCCATATATCTCAAATATGGTGTAAAAAGAAATACAAGACTTCTCAATGTGTGCTTTAGCACGTCTGCACTTGTATTTAATGTATAACAACCAAATCACAGTAAGAGTACAGTTTTCCAAAAAGAAATCACAGTCTTATAATGTTTAGTTTCAAAATGACACCAGAAGCCTAAGCACACTTTCAACACTGGCACTTCTTCACTGTAGGAATATTGATCTTAACAGTGATCAGGGGTTGCATTTCATATCCACAGAAATGAATCCTTCCAGAGGTGGAGCTGGATCTGTGCAGGTGGATACCAGCATTTCATTCTTGGTCTGGAGCAGTTACACCATAAAGGGTAGGCATAATGACATCAACGATCACGGAATCTGTGTTTTGCTAGGCAGAGGCACAAGTTCATGCTGAAACAAGGTAGGTTTTTCACTTTAAAGGTTCACAGCCAAAACATCCATAGATATAACCTCAAGCTTAGCTTCCCTGCCTCCCAAGTCCCTGCTTCCTATTTGATTCTTTTAATATGTTTTATTTTATTCTGTTGCCTTGTCTCACTATCAGAGCTTTGTTGATCCTAAATATAGATTTTCAAAGTATAATTGTGATCAAATCGGAGTTTTATTTACTTTTCTTCGTATACTTGTATAACTTTTTTCTTGCAGTCAGGGATTTGCTTCATTCAAAAACATAAAATCCAAACATTTTGCTATTTGGCAAGTGTATCGTATGAAACCCATGATAAGGAGAATTATGGTATCACCAACCACTATTAATAAACAAAAATAATATAATAATAAACCATTTTACCATTCATTTACAGGAACAGAAATCATTCTTATAAATGTTATTTTATTTAAATATGGGCCTATAACTTTTTTGGGTAATATTAAAGTGAGCACTCAAGGCTATTGTAATTAAAATATATATATATCAAATGGGTATCAAATGGATCATATCAAATGGGTTTCTGGTAAAACCAATGAGAAGAAACCACTCATATCTTTTCAATACCATTTAGAGCTTATGGGGCAGATTTATCAAGGGTCGAATAGTAAATTATAATTCTAATTTTTGAGTGTCAAAATTCACACATTCAACTTTTAATCCCCCTATTGGAATGTAAATTCGAATTTGAGATTTATCACACCTCGACCATGGAAACAGTCGTAATTCAATTATTCACCACCTAAAACCTGTACAAGTCATGGGCAGAGGTCCATTGAGCCATTTGGAAATGTTAATAGCCTTCCTAACATTTTTTTGGAGAAAAACTCTTATTTATACGAATTAGATTCAAATTTTAGGGGAACATTCGATCAAATATCAAATATTCACATTTTTTCTTAAGTAACCTCCCAGTCGAATTGTATATTCAAATTAGAAAAAAATTCACATGAATTCGAAATTCGACCTTTGATAAATGGGCCTCCAAGTTTACTGATTCCACTTCTGGAAGTAACATCTTCATTTGTCAAGCTCCTTTAACTGAATTCGCACAGTTGATGTCAGATTCTTGAGATGGCTACATAAATATAATTTACGATGTCATGGTTATTGGGATTGTGTATCTGCGCGGTAATTTTTGTAGAATTATAGCTGTGGAAACTTTGAGTTGAATAAGAGTCTGTAAATGCTGATGAGGGGATGATTTTGCTATGAGGTAGTACATCATCCAATCTGGAGACCAAGGTCACCTTGTAGATCACTGTCCACCATGCTGGATCAATCAGCAAAAATGTTTTTAAAAATAAAGTAGAGTTCATCAGTTAAATTCTCTGTCTCTCTCTTTCTGTTTATGGCTCTTTGGAATAAGTAAAATCTAGAGATCCAACAAATCTGAAGCACATCTCAGGAAACTTCTCATAAAACGGAGGCCGACTGAAGGGATACGAATATAAGGAGGGCCATGGTGGGCTAAGGGAAAAACAGCCATTGGCCACTGAAGGCATCATGCAGACAGGTGTCACCACAAGCTCATGCAAGGGTGTAGTGCCTGACATGGAGGTCCCAGGTATGGACACCCCCAGGTGTCAAGTCTTCCATTTAAAGCTGCAGAACAGTAAAGGAGAGAAAGTGTTAACGGTTGGGAACACCATACATACATACAGACCATTGTCTTCATGCATTTTTTTACTGAATGCTGCAAAAATAAGTTGTTCTTTGCCTGTGCTATTTTAATCATAGTTGGTTTTTGGGTAAGAAGGTACAAATGTAAAAAGGCTGGGGGACAACGGTGATTCTTTGCTATACTCAAATTAATTCCCATCATTTGTAGATGGAAACAGTGCCATTCTGCTGCATGGACTATCCTTCCAACATGTCAATAAGTTAGTAGCTAGAATGCTTAATACACACACCTGTGTCCCCATGGTGGACCCAGAACTGTGTTAGTTAATGCTAGTTTTCTGGGCACCAGTTTGCAACATGGAATTGGCCTAGTTTCATAGAAAAGTTGCAGACCAGATATGTAAATCTTGTATTTCTAGGAACGTTCCCCGCACTGCCTCAGCTGGATAATAGAATGCATCCAATCCTCCACGGGTACACCGCTATCCCGATATATACTTAAAGATTTCCAAGAATGAGGAGAGCACTCATAAATAGCAATTTATGCTGTGATGTGTTTATTCAGGCTACTACACGACATCCATGTTGGTCCTTTATCAAGTGTAACTAATACAGAACAAATCAGGCTTATATAAGCCCTCCCATAACGTGACTAATTAGCCCTCAGGCGTGTCATAAGTTAATAATATAAGTTATATAAAAATATAAAACGACATTTAGCCATTGAAACCATATTCAACATCAAGTGAATGAAAAATCCATATTGTCCAAAATATAGTGCTTAATATTCTTCGGTATTCTGAAAGTGCTGTAAAACAACATATAAAAATATGATAATCTATTTAAGAATATTCAACATACAACATTAAAAACACAGAATCTTGACAGGATACTTTCATTATTTGTCTAGTACCGGTTTACTAGTATTCGCTAGACAAATAATGAAAGTATCCTGTCAAGATTCTGTGTTTTTAATTGTATGTTGAATATTCTTAAATAGATTATCATATTTTTATATGTTGTTTTACAGCACTTTCAGAATACCGAAGAATATTAAGCACTATATTTTGGACAATATGGATTTTTCATTCACTTGATGTTGAATATGGTTTCAATGGCTAAATGTCGTTTTATATTTTTATATTATTAACTTATGAGGGCTAATTAGTCACGTTATGGGAGGGCTTATATAAGCCTGATTTGTTCTGTATTAGTTACACTTGATAAAGGACCAACATGGATCCGAAACATGTCGTGTAGTAGCCTGAATAAACACATCACAGCATAAATTGCTATTTATGAGTGCTCTCCTCATTCTTGGAAATCTTTCAGATACTGTATGTAAATCTGTCTGAAAACCAAACAAGCCTGGCACCCACTTTACAACAGACTAATGATTGGCTCAACTATCTTTCTGCTGTGCATTGCATGCATGGCTCCATGTATTCTGCAGCTGGCAGTATATTCTAGAATGCTTGGTTAGATATCAGTCAGCGAGGGAAGATTTTTATGGCACATACATATGCCCGCTTTGCAGCTCTTTATGGTTGTTTTATGGCACACTGGTGGATTATTCACCATTGCCGAACTACTAACTTGTTCACATGCCTCCTTGTGGCTATTCACACGAGTTGGGGGTTTCTGTGCATCTTCAGAGAGAAGTAGAGGGTACTTGCTAGTAAAAGCCAGTGCTGCCTCATGTAAACAAAGTACCTACTAACATAATCCTTTCCTTAGAGACCTTCCTTCTGTACCTTCACTGACTAAAAAGTTTTGTACATGCCTTCCCTCAGTCAGTGGATTTAGGGGGACATTAAGGCAAACAGCTGAAATGTCCACACAGGAAAATGGCAAGTTGGGTTACAAACAACCACCAGCAATTCCCCTTTTAATGGCGGATGTTGCCAATCTTACCTGCAGGAGATATAATTTGGCAAGCACTATGGAACTGTAAATCCAACCAGTCTTAACAAATTTTATGCAACACAAAGCTAACATCTCTTACCTCCAGTCACCACTTGTCCTTCTCTTCTGGGGTAGGTTTTCCCTGGTTTTCCTCTGTCTCTGCACTTTGCCCCATTTTGGTGATGTGACGGAGGAACGAAGTTGCATTAAAAGCTCTCTGCATTGGATGGATAAATAGCAGGGTGATGTATTTTCAAGCGCAACTGAAACCTTAAAGGTTCATTTTTAACTTGACTTTTAGTATGGTGTACTATGTGTGCTATTCTGAGTCAGTTCTGACCTGGATTTGTGGCAAGGCCACAAAAGCCCGGGCCTAGGGCGGCAAAATTACAGGGGCAGCATGCCACCCAGCCGCATTATGGGGAGCACCCGGGAGACGTAGCTCCCCAGCGATCGAGCACATCCATGCATGTTCACACTCGCAGTGGGGGCAAAGCTGGCGGGCTCAAGAACCTGGCGGCCTAAGGTCGCAGATTAAGGAAATCCGGGCCTGAGTCAGTTTGTAATCGGTTTCTTTTAATTTACGTTTTTTTTTTAATAATTTCCACTTTTTGTTCAGATTCTCTCCAGTTTGGAATATTGACAGCTATTTGATTGCTAGGGTGCTAGCTGTTGGGGTCAATGTCCCCCATTTGAACCCCTCAGCAATAACCTAGTTCAATTACCAGGTTCACCAGTGGCCACATACAGGTATGATGGAGGTTTTTATGCTTTGGGTGCTTGCACTGGCGTTAAAGAAGGAATCAGTATCCACCTACTAGGAGCTACTCCCCTTTTTTTCCAGCAGCCTGTACAATACTGGAATCTCTATAGTTTCACAGCCCGTACTTACCTTCCACTGACTTCGTGCAAAGTTCTTCTGGATTTGCTCACTCACTGAACCATGGATGTCTCTTTCTAGTGCTGTGTCTCCACATATCCTACATGCAACAATGGAAACAACCACAGAGATTAGGCACCCTTTCCAAGGAAGGTATACCAAGATACAAATCTAAGATATATACATACAGAACAGTAATGCAGGAATATTGATTTATTGCAGGGGCCAGTCAAGTCTTGAGAGAAAATAATTTGCTGTCTCTTACCCTTAACCTAACTAAAAATCCAACATACCCAATCCAGAAGCAGCAAAACTGAAACACATAACTGCACAGTGGTCACGTGATAATATAATCATCCTGAATGAAGCCAGGAATGCACCTGCTGGGTCAACTGGAATATCTACTAGGAGGAGTGAAGCAGTCCAGGGCACCTAGGGTCTAAGGCACTTTATCTACAAATCTCCATTAACGTAATGTAAAGTAATGCATTGAAAACAGTAAACCTCCCAGGCATCAGGCTCCCTATGCCCTATGTCAGTGATTCCCAACCAGTGGCTCACGAGCAACATTTTGCTCACCAATCCCTTGGATTTTGCTCTTAGTGGAAGGTGCTTATTTTTGAATTCCTGGCTTGGGGGCAAGTTTTGGTTGCATAAAAACCAGATGTACGGGCAAACAGAGCCTCGTGTAGCCTTCCAGTCACAGCATTTATTTGACATCCCCGGGGACTTTTTATGCTTGTGTTGCTCCCTAATGCTTTTTACATTTTAAAGGAGAAGGAAAGCTACCTAAGCAGTTTATTGCCAATAGATTAGCCTCAATAGTGCAAGCTATAAGACTTTATTTATTCTGCAGAATGCTTTGCTATACCTGAGTAAACAGCCCTAGAAGCTCTCTCTGTTTGTTTGGGATAGCAGCTGCCATATTAGCTTTGTGTGACATCACTTCCTGCCTGAGTCACTCACTCATAGCTCTGGGCTCAGATTACAGCAGGTAGAGGAGTAGGGAGGGGAGAAAGGAGCAAACTGGGCATGCTCAAGTCCTAGCCCTTGAGTTTTATGCTGAAAACAGGAAGTCTGATACAGAAGCCCATATATACACAAAAGAAGGAAAAAGAAAAGTTGTTTCTTTTGACAGAGGACTCAGAGCAGCATTACTTTGTGGGTTTACTGGTAGAGATGTCGCGAACTGTTCGCCGGCGAACTTGTTCGCGCGAACATCGGGTGTTCGCGCTCGCCGGAAGTTCGCGAACGTCGCGCGACGTTTCTCCATTTTGGGTTCGCCATTGTTGGCGCTTTTTTTTGCCCTCTCACCCCAGACCAGCAGGTACATGGCAGCCAATCAGGAAGCTCTCCCCTGGACCACTCCCCTTCCCTATAAAAACCGAAGCCCTGCAGCGTTTTTTCACTCTGCCTGTGTGTGCTGAAGAGATAGTGTAGGGAGAGAGCTGCTGCCTGTTAGTGATTTCAGGGACAGTTGAAAGTTTGCTGGCTAGTAATCGTTTTGATACTGCTCTGTTATTGGAGGGACAGAAGTCTGCAGGGGTTTGAGGGACATTTTAGCTTAGGTAGCTTTGCTGGCTAGTAATCTACCTTCTACTGCAGTGCTCTGTATGTAGCTGCAGTGGGCAGCTGTCCTGCTTCTGATCTCATCTGCTGACTGCTGCAATAACAGTAGTCCTTGTAAGGACTGCTTTTATTTATTTTTTTGTTGTTTTACTACTACTACTACTACTACTATAAGAGCCCAGTGCTATTAGTCTAGCAGTGTTGGGGAGTGGGACTGGTGTGCTAATCTGCTGCTCCTAGTAGTTCAGCAGCACCAACTTTAATTTTTTTTTTTTAATATTCATTTTTTTTTTATTTTACTTTTTTTTATTTTACTACCGCTGTAGTAGTGTATAAGTTGACCTTTTAGGCATTATTTGCCCTGTAGGCATTATTTGCACACTGTTTTCTTCAACCCGCCATCTAGCTGTGTGACCTTGTTCACATTCTGTCTAAATATCCATAATATTACCGTCTCCAGAAAAAACACCGGAGTGACTTTTTTCAAGCAGCCATAATATATTTTACGTAATCCGTATCCACCGCTGTAGTAGTGTATACGTTGACCTTGTAGGCATTATTTGCACACTGTTTTCTTCAACCCGCCATCTAGCTGTGTGAGCTTGTTCACATTTTGTCTAAATATTGATAATATTATCGTCTCTAGAAAAACCACTTGAGTTACTTTTTTTCAAGCAGCATTCATATATTTTACGTAATCCGTATCCACCGCTGTAGTAGTGTATACGTTGACCTTGTAGGCATTATTTGCACAGTGTTTTCTTCAACCCGCCATCTAGCTGTGTGACCTTGTTCACATTCTGTCTAAATATCCATAATATTACCGTCTCCAGAAAAAACACCGGAGTGACTTTTTTCAAGCAGCCATAATATATTTTACGTAATCCGTATCCACCGCTGTAGTAGTGTATACGTTGACCTTGTAGGCATTATTTGCACACTGTTTTCTTCAACCCGCCATCTAGCTGTGTGACCTTGTTCACATTCTGTCTAAATATCCATAATATTACCGTCTCCAGAAAAAACACCGGAGTGACTTTTTTCAAGCAGCCATAATATATTTTACGTAATCCGTATCCACCGCTGTAGTAGTGTATACGTTGACCTTGTAGGCATTATTTGCACACTGTTTTCTTCAACCCGCCATCTAGCTGTGTGACCTTGTTCACATTCTGTCTAAATATCCATAATATTACCGTCTCCAGAAAAAACACCGGAGTGACTTTTTTCAAGCAGCCATAATATATTTTACGTAATCCGTATCCACCGCTGTAGTAGTGTATACGTTGACCTTGTAGGCATTATTTGCACACTGTTTTCTTCAACCCGCCATCTAGCTGTGTGACCTTGTTCACATTCTGTCTAAATATCCATAATATTACCGTCTCCAGAAAAAACACCGGAGTGACTTTTTTCAAGCAGCCATAATATATTTTACGTAATCCGTATCCACCGCTGTAGTAGTGTATACGTTGACCTTGTAGGCATTATTTGCACAGTGTTTTCTTCAACCCGCCATCTAGCTGTGTGACCTTGTTCACATTCTGTCTAAATATCCATAATATTACCGTCTCCAGAAAAAACACCGGAGTGACTTTTTTCAAGCAGCCATAATATATTTTACGTAATCCGTATCCACCGCTGTAGTAGTGTATACGTTGACCTTGTAGGCATTATTTGCACACTGTTTTCTTCAACCCGCCATCTAGCTGTGTGAGCTTGTTCACATTTTGTCTAAATATTGATAATATTATCGTCTCTAGAAAAACCACTTGAGTTACTTTTTTTCAAGCAGCATTCATATATTTTACGTAATCCGTATCCACCGCTGTAGTAGTGTATACGTTGACCTTGTAGGCATTATTTGCACACTGTTTTCTTCAACCCGCCATCTGTGTGTATTATCGTTTCCAGAAAAACCAACTGAGTTTTTGTTGTTGTTGTTGTTTTTTTAAAAATAATGCCAGGCAAAGGCAGGCCGCCACGCAGAGGCCGTGCTAGGGGCCGTGCTAGGGGCCGTGCTGCTATGCAATCCTGTGGCCCTAGCAAATTGCCCAGTTTTAAAAAGCCAATGACCCTGAACTCCCAAAATGCTGAAGAGGTAGTTGACTGGCTTACACAGCACACCCCATCCTCTACCGTTTCTAACTTTACCACAACATCCTCCTCATCCTCCACTGCTATGGCCACCCCACGTAACACTTCCTCCACCACCGGTGCCCCTTCTTCACTGGGGTCAGAGGAGTTATTTTCCCATGAGTTTCTTGAACTGAGTAATGTGCAACCATTATTGCCAGAAGAAGATGAAGGAGATGAGGACCTTACACCAGATTTAATTCTGGCAGAGAACACGATAGAGATGGACATAATGAGTGATGAGGAGGAGGTCCCCGCTGCTGCTTCCTTCTGTGATGTGTCAGAAGAAATTGATGCATCTGAGGAGAATGATGATGAGGAGATTGATGTTTTGTGGGTGCCTAGTAGAAGAGAGCAAGAGGAGGGTAGTTCAGATGGAGAGACGGAGAGTCAGAGAGGCAGTAGGAGAATAAGACTTAGAAGAAGCAGGGAGGACAGCCCGCAGGGATCAGTAGGGCAACAACATGTATCGGCACCTGTGTTCAGCCGGCCAACGCACCCGCCATTGCCGCCAATGCCGCCAACTTCTACTGTTACCGCCAGATCGCACACTTCCAAAAAGTCAGCAGTGTGGGATTTTTTTAATGTGTGTGCCTCTGACAAAAGCATTGTAATTTGCAATGAGTGCAGTCAGAAACTGAGCCTTGGTAAGCCCAACAGCCACATAGGTACAACTTCTATGCGAAGGCACATGAGCGGCAAGCACAAAGCACTTTGGTTGCAGCCACTGAAGCACAGTTGCCAGAAAAAATATGCCATATAAATGCTGAAAATAGTCATTTTTTGCCATACGTTGACCTTGTAGGCATTGTTTGCCCAGTTTTTTTGGTCGCAGCCACTGAAGCACAGTTGCCAGAAAAAATATTTACCCAGCTTTGTGTGACATCACTTCCTGCCTGAGTCACTCACTCATAGCTCTGGGCTCAGATTACAGCAGGTAGAGGAGTAGGGAGGGGAGAAAGGAGCAAACTGGGCATGCTCAAGTCCTAGCCCTTGAGTTTTATGCTGAAAACAGGAAGTCTGATACAGAAGCCCATATATACACAAAAGAAGGAAAAAGAAAAGTTGTTTCTTTTGACAGAGGACTCAGAGCAGCATTACTTTGTGGGTTTACTGGTAGAGATGTCGCGAACTGTTCGCCGGCGAACTTGTTCGCGCGAACATCGGGTGTTCGCGCTCGCCGGAAGTTCTACTGCAGTGCTCTGTATGTAGCTGCAGTGGGCAGCTGTCCTGCTTCTGATCTCATCTGCTGACTGCTGCAATAACAGTAGTCCTTGTAAGGACTGCTTTTATTTATTTTTTTGTTGTTTTACTACTACTACTACTACTACTATAAGAGCCCAGTGCTATTAGTCTAGCAGTGTTGGGGAGTGGGACTGGTGTGCTAATCTGCTGCTCCTAGTAGTTCAGCAGCACCAACTTTAATTTTTTTTTTTTAATATTCATTTTTTTTTTATTTTACTTTTTTTTATTTTACTACCGCTGTAGTAGTGTATAAGTTGACCTTTTAGGCATTATTTGCCCTGTAGGCATTATTTGCACACTGTTTTCTTCAACCCGCCATCTAGCTGTGTGACCTTGTTCACATTCTGTCTAAATATCCATAATATTACCGTCTCCAGAAAAAACACCGGAGTGACTTTTTTCAAGCAGCCATAATATATTTTACGTAATCCGTATCCACCGCTGTAGTAGTGTATACGTTGACCTTGTAGGCATTATTTGCACACTGTTTTCTTCAACCCGCCATCTAGCTGTGTGAGCTTGTTCACATTTTGTCTAAATATTGATAATATTATCGTCTCTAGAAAAACCACTTGAGTTACTTTTTTTCAAGCAGCATTCATATATTTTACGTAATCCGTATCCACCGCTGTAGTAGTGTATACGTTGACCTTGTAGGCATTATTTGCACAGTGTTTTCTTCAACCCGCCATCTAGCTGTGTGACCTTGTTCACATTCTGTCTAAATATCCATAATATTACCGTCTCCAGAAAAAACACCGGAGTGACTTTTTTCAAGCAGCCATAATATATTTTACGTAATCCGTATCCACCGCTGTAGTAGTGTATACGTTGACCTTGTAGGCATTATTTGCACACTGTTTTCTTCAACCCGCCATCTAGCTGTGTGACCTTGTTCACATTCTGTCTAAATATCCATAATATTACCGTCTCCAGAAAAAACACCGGAGTGACTTTTTTCAAGCAGCCATAATATATTTTACGTAATCCGTATCCACCGCTGTAGTAGTGTATACGTTGACCTTGTAGGCATTATTTGCACACTGTTTTCTTCAACCCGCCATCTAGCTGTGTGACCTTGTTCACATTCTGTCTAAATATCCATAATATTACCGTCTCCAGAAAAAACACCGGAGTGACTTTTTTCAAGCAGCCATAATATATTTTACGTAATCCGTATCCACCGCTGTAGTAGTGTATACGTTGACCTTGTAGGCATTATTTGCACACTGTTTTCTTCAACCCGCCATCTAGCTGTGTGACCTTGTTCACATTCTGTCTAAATATCCATAATATTACCGTCTCCAGAAAAAACACCGGAGTGACTTTTTTCAAGCAGCCATAATATATTTTACGTAATCCGTATCCACCGCTGTAGTAGTGTATACGTTGACCTTGTAGGCATTATTTGCACAGTGTTTTCTTCAACCCGCCATCTAGCTGTGTGACCTTGTTCACATTCTGTCTAAATATCCATAATATTACCGTCTCCAGAAAAAACACCGGAGTGACTTTTTTCAAGCAGCCATAATATATTTTACGTAATCCGTATCCACCGCTGTAGTAGTGTATACGTTGACCTTGTAGGCATTATTTGCACACTGTTTTCTTCAACCCGCCATCTAGCTGTGTGAGCTTGTTCACATTTTGTCTAAATATTGATAATATTATCGTCTCTAGAAAAACCACTTGAGTTACTTTTTTTCAAGCAGCATTCATATATTTTACGTAATCCGTATCCACCGCTGTAGTAGTGTATACGTTGACCTTGTAGGCATTATTTGCACACTGTTTTCTTCAACCCGCCATCTGTGTGTATTATCGTTTCCAGAAAAACCAACTGAGTTTTTGTTGTTGTTGTTGTTTTTTTAAAAATAATGCCAGGCAAAGGCAGGCCGCCACGCAGAGGCCGTGCTAGGGGCCGTGCTAGGGGCCGTGCTGCTATGCAATCCTGTGGCCCTAGCAAATTGCCCAGTTTTAAAAAGCCAATGACCCTGAACTCCCAAAATGCTGAAGAGGTAGTTGACTGGCTTACACAGCACACCCCATCCTCTACCGTTTCTAACTTTACCACAACATCCTCCTCATCCTCCACTGCTATGGCCACCCCACGTAACACTTCCTCCACCACCGGTGCCCCTTCTTCACTGGGGTCAGAGGAGTTATTTTCCCATGAGTTTCTTGAACTGAGTAATGTGCAACCATTATTGCCAGAAGAAGATGAAGGAGATGAGGACCTTACACCAGATTTAATTCTGGCAGAGAACACGATAGAGATGGACATAATGAGTGATGAGGAGGAGGTCCCCGCTGCTGCTTCCTTCTGTGATGTGTCAGAAGAAATTGATGCATCTGAGGAGAATGATGATGAGGAGATTGATGTTTTGTGGGTGCCTAGTAGAAGAGAGCAAGAGGAGGGTAGTTCAGATGGAGAGACGGAGAGTCAGAGAGGCAGTAGGAGAATAAGACTTAGAAGAAGCAGGGAGGACAGCCCGCAGGGATCAGTAGGGCAACAACATGTATCGGCACCTGTGTTCAGCCGGCCAACGCACCCGCCATTGCCGCCAATGCCGCCAACTTCTACTGTTACCGCCAGATCGCACACTTCCAAAAAGTCAGCAGTGTGGGATTTTTTTAATGTGTGTGCCTCTGACAAAGCATTGTAATTTGCAATGAGTGCAGTCAGAAACTGAGCCTTGGTAAGCCCAACAGCCACATAGGTACAACTTCTATGCGAAGGCACATGAGCGGCAAGCACAAAGCACTTTGGGAGCAACACCTCAAAGGCAACAGGCAAACTAAAAGCCACACTCCTTCTGGTCCAGCATCTTACTGCTCTACCTCTGCTCTCCTTGACCCGTCTGAACCACCCTCCACTCCGCCTTCCACCTTGACCACCTGTTCCCATTCCCAGTCATCTGCCACCAGCCAAGTTTCTGTGAAGGCCATGTTTGAGCGTAAGAAGCCAATGTCTGACTGTCACCCCCTTGCCCGGCGTCTGACAGCTGGCTTGTCTGCACTCTTAGCCCGCCAGCTTTTACCATACCAGCTGGTGGACTCTGAGGCCTTCCGCAAATTTGTAGCAATTGGGACACCGCAGTGGAAGGTACCCAGCCGCAATTTTTTTGCTAAAAAGGGAATACCACACCTGTACCAACATGTGCAGAGCCAAGTTACCGCATCTCTGTCACTTAGTGTTGGGCCAAAGGTCCATATGACTACTGACGCATGGTCCTCCAAGCATGGTCAGGGCAGGTATGTCACCTACACTGCCCACTGGGTGAACTTGGTAATGGCTGGGAAGCAGGGAATGGGTAGCTCAACAACAACAGTGGAGTTGGTGTCACCGCCACGGATTGCACGCGGTTCTGCCACCACCTCTACTCCTCCATCGCTCTCTACCTCGTCTTCTTCTTCTTCTTACTCTGCTGCTGGGTCCTCCTTCTCCTCCTCCACACCTGTGCACCCCCAGCTCCCCCTAGGCTATTCGACGTGCCAGGGTACGCCGTTGTCACGCTGTCTTGGGGATGACGTGCCTGGAAAGCAAAAACCATACCGGATCTGTACTCCTGTCATCTCTGCAGTCACAGGCCGATCGGTGGCTGACCCCACACCAACTGCAGATCGGAAAAGTGGTGTGTGACAATGGAAGCAATCTGTTGGCAGCGTTGAGACTAGGCAATTTAACACATGTGCCCTGCATGGCACATGTGTTAAATTTAATAGTCCAACGTTTTGTCTCCAAGTACCCAGGATTCCAGGACGTTCTCACCCAGTCCAGAAAGGTGTCGGCCCATTTCAGACGTTCCTACACAGCCATGGCACGCCTTGCTGACATTCAGCAGCGCTACAACATGCCAGTCAGGCGTTTGATTTCTGACAGCCAGACTCGCTGGAATTCAACGCTCCTTATGTTGGAACGTCTGCTGCAACAACAAAGGGCCGTCAACGAGTACCTTTTTGAACTGGGTGGTAGGACTGGATCTGCACAGCTGGGGATTTTTTTCCCCCGTTACTGGGTGCTTATGCGCGATGCCTGCAGGCTCATGCGACCTTTTGAAGAGGTGACAAATATGGTCAGTCGCACCGAAGGCACCATCAGCGACCTAATACCCTTCGCTTTATTCCTGGAGCGTGCCGTGCGACGAGTGACAGATGAGGCTGTAGACCAGCGTGACGAGGAGCTGGAAGCGCACGATTTCTGGTCGGAATCACCAGAACGAACCCAGGCACCTGCTGCAACGCAGGGAGAGGTGCCAGAAGTGGAGTCAGAGGAGGAAGGTGGCTTTGTGGAGGAGGAGGAGGAGGACCAACAGGAGCAGGCTTCCCAGGGGGCTAGTGGTGACCTTTTGGGGACCCCTGGTCTTGTACGTGGCTGGGGGAGGAGACCGTGGATGATGCAGTCCTTGATAATGAGGAAGCGGAGATGGATAGCTCTGCATCCAACCTTGTGAGAATGGGGTCTTTCATGCTGTCATGCCTGTTGAAGGACCCCCGTATCAAGAGGCTTAAGGAGAAGGACCTGTACTGGGTCGCAACGCTACTAGACCCTCGGTACAAGCATAAAGTGTCAGAAATGTTACCAACATACCACAAGTCCGAAAAGATGCGGCATTTACAAACCAGCCTGCAAAACATGTTGTACAATGCTTTTAAGGGTGATGTCACTTCAGGAACTCATCAACATTCCAGGGGCAGAGGTGCCAGTAATCCTGCCACGAGCACACCTGCAAGGACAAAGCCCTTTGGCCAGTCTGTAACGTCAGACATGCAAATGTTTTTCTGTCCAAGGCAGCGCCACAACCCTTCTGGATCCACCCTCAAAGAACGCCTCGACCGGCAGGTAGCGGACTACCTGGCATTAACTGCAGATATCGACACTCTGAGGAGCGATGAACCCCTGGACTACTGGGTGCGCAGGCTTGATCTGTGGCCAGAGCTGTCACAATTTGCCATGAACCTCTTGTCTTGCCCAGCCTCAAGTGTGCTCTCAGAAAGGACCTTCAGTGCAGCAGGAGGGATTGTAACTGAGAAGAGAACTCGCCTAGGTCACAAAAGTGTCGATTACCTGACCTTTATTAAATGAATGAGGGGTGGATCTCGGAGGGTTACTGCACGCCGGAAGACTTGTTCTGACTTCTATGCAGCTGTCCTTCTCTTCAAGCCTCATGACTCCACACACAGCTGTCCTTTAGCGTCCTCCTCCTCCCTCCGCCACCGTTACAAACTAGGGTGCAAACCCTACTGGTTTAATTTTTTCTGGCCTCTGTGCTTCAGTGGCTGCAACCAAAAAAACTGGGCAAACAATGTCTAAAAGGTCAACGTATGGCAAAAAATGACTATTTTCAGCATTTATATGGCATATTTTTTCTGGCAACTGTGCTTCAGTGGCTGCGTCCAAAAAAATGCATATTTTCTGCATTTATATGGCATAATTTTTCTGGCCTCTGTGCTTCAGTGGCTGCAACCAAAAAAATGCATATTTTCAGCATTTATATGGCATAATTTTTCTGGCCTCTGTGCTTCAGTGGCTGCAACCAAAAAAATTTATATTTTCAGCATTTATATGCCATAATTTTTCTGGCAACTGTGCTTCAGTGGCTGCGACCAAAAAAATGCATATTTTCAGCATTTATATGGCATAATTTTTCTGGCCTCTGTGCTTCAGTGGCTGCAACCAAAAAAATTTATATTTTCAGCATTTATATGGCATAATTTTTCTGGCAACTGTGCTTCAGTGGCTGCGACCAAAAAAATGCATATTTTCTGTATTTATATGGCATAATTTTTCTGGCCTCTGTGCTTCAGTGGCTGCAACCAAAAAAATTTATATTTTCAGCATTTATATGGCATAATTTTTCTGGCCTCTGTGCTTCAGTGGCTGCAACCAAAAAAATGCATATTTTCAGCATTTATATGGCATAATTTTTCTGGCAACTGTGCTTCAGTGGCTGCGACCAAAAAAATGACTATTTTCAGCATTTATATGGCATATTTTTTCTGGCCTCTGTGCTTCAGTGGCTGCGGCCAAAAAAACTGGGCAAACAATGCCTACAAGGTCAACGACGTTGACCTTGTAGGCATTGTTTGCCCAGTTTTTTTGGCCGCAGCCACTGAAGCACAGAGGCCAGAAAAAATATGCCATATAAATGCTGAAAATAGTCATTTTTTTGCCATACGTTGACTCAACGTATATGGCAAAAAATGACTATTTTCAGCATTTATATGGCATATTTTTTCTGGCAACTGTGCTTCAGTGGCTGCGACCAAAAAAACTGGGCAAACAATGCCTACAAGGTCAACGTATGGCAAAAAATGACTATTTTCAGCATTTATATGGCATATTTTTTCTGGCAACTGTGCTTCAGTGGCTGCAACCAAAAAAACTGGGCAAACAATGTCTACAAGGTCAACGTATGGCGAAAAATGACTATTTTCAGCATTTATATGGCATATTTTTTATGGCAACTGTGCTTCAGTGGCTGCGTCCAAAAAAACTGGGCAAACAATGCCTACAAGGTCAACGTATGGCAGTTGTTTAAAGAGAACAGTAGATTACTAGCCAGCAAAGCTACCTAAGCTAAAATGTCCCTCAAATCCCTGCAGACTTCTGTCCCTCCAATACAGAGCAGTATCAAGCAGATTACTAGCCAGCAAACTTACTATCATCTGTCCCTGAAATCACTAACAGCTCTCCCCCTACACTATCTCTTCCAAGCACACACAGGCAGATTTTTCAGATACATTTTTGCCCTTGATCCCCCTCTGGCATGCCACTGTCCAGGTCGTTGCACCCTTTAAACAACTTTAAAATCATTTTTCTGGCCAGAAATGTCTTTTCTAGATGTTAAAGTTCGCCTTCCCATTGAAGTCTATGGGGTTCGCGAACCGTTCGCGAACCGCTCGCATTTTTGCGCAAGTTCGCGAATATGTTCGCGAACTTTTTTTCCGACGTTCGCTACATCCCTATTTACTGGTATATTTATATAAACCTTTCTAACGGCATTCTGATGTTTATGTTTTCCACTGTAGTAGTGGGTACATTTTTACATTTTCTACTTACCAGGGATGCTGTAGTGACTGCTCACACGTAAGCCTTTTCTCTGGCTCCCTCTCCAGCAAGTGGCGTATAAAATCCTTGGCTGGAATAAAACAGTCTCATCTAAACACAGTAACCATGTGAAGAGTTGCAGCACATCACAACTTGGAGTCTTTGTTAATGGGTAGCACCTGTGTGCACCCAGTGAATGGGTACATACATGTACTCTGGTACTGGCTTCCAGGGCATTAACATTTTATGTTATTTAGTTGACTGATAGAACTACAGAAATTACAGTTATCACCATCATTATTAGGGTCCGACTTGTTTGGTGGGACCCCATGAGAAAACCTGGTGGGCCCTGGCCCTTCTGGACACTGGCAGCACAGACCCAACTGAAACGGCAAAAGAATAAGGTATGCGGGGGGGGGGGGGTTGCGGCTGGGATAGGGAGCCTAAGAAGGTGGAGGGGGGTTGCAGTTGGGGGCCTGTCTGGGCCCCTGAGATGGCAACCCTAGTCAGTCCAATGCTGATAATTGTTTTAGTGGATTAAAACCCCAAAAATTAATTGTACTGCTGTACCAACAAAAATCACCAAATTTTGCGGTGTGCTTGTACAAGGTCGGACTGGGGAGCCCAGGGCCCACCGGGGCTGCAGTTTCAGGGCCCCCTCTGGACACTACCCCCCCCCCACTGTGCTTGTTTGCATTGTGTTTTTGCCGCAACTGGCCCGAAGAAGTGGGGTCGCAGCAGGAAGAAGCAGCTTAGGGTGCAGATCTGGGCTGGCAGGGCCCACCGGGTTTTTTCCCCATGTCCCGCCGGCTCAGGCCGACCCTGTGCTTACACAAAAATAATAATTGAATACAACAATAGATCCCATTGCTACAGAGAATATAGCAGAGATAATGATTAGGAAAACTGAAATAACTAGAAATCCTGTCTCATGCCTGTGCCTAGAATTTATTCCTCAAAGCCCCATGTTATCTTCTATAGATGAATCTTCTGAAGACGTGTCTAAAGATAATTTCTAATGCTGATAACTAGAACACTTTGGACCCCTATATTCCCAGCAGATCTCATTATTTAATAGTTTTTTTTTCTCTTGGGGCATCCCCCCACCCTTGAAACGTCTTCTTTCTTATGCGGTTTTCTGGCAGCAAAGAAAGGTTACCTTCTCTGCACTCTTTGAGTATTTAAATCACTCCTGGCATGGAAAAACCTCTGGCCCATTAGATGAAAGGGATATAATATCTACCTGTTCACTGTACCAGGAAAACAGAACACTATCTGACAGTTAGCCTCTCGATTTAGAAGAGGGGGATGGAACAGATTTTGGCTCACAAAGGTCCGTTTGACGGTACAGAAAGCTGTGAAATGTACCAACCGGATTCGGAAATGTCATCCCAGTATGGAGAATCAAATTCGTATTCTGCCTTCAAGATCTGGTTAAAAAGCTCCGAGTCATTTTCATCATAAAAAGGGGGGTAACCGCAGAGCCTGGAAAATGTCAGAACTATTGAAGACTGAAATACATCAACTAAGCAATGTCAACTGTTCTACGTCACATCATTTTGAGCAGCTTCTGTAATGTCCCTGCCACACTCCCCACCCACACATAGACATCGATCCACTACGGGTGCACTAATGAGTGTTTTTTGACCAAAGAACCACATTGACAAGCCGTGTCATATCGTTTCCATTGAAGTCAATGGAAGGCAGCAGAGGCCAGTGGCATATTTTAGAAAAAACTACCCATTTGACGTCAGCCTCATACTGTTACAAAGGTTTTTCACCTTTGAGTTAACTTTTAGTATCATCTAGAGAGAGAGATATTTCGAGACAATTTACACATGGTTTCTATTTTTTATTATTTGGGTTTTTGAGTTATTTTGCTCTCCAGTTTGCAGTTTCAGCAGTTTGGTTGCCAGGATCCAAATTACTATAGCAACCATGCACTGATTTGAATAAGAGACTGAAATATGGATAGTAGAGGCCGGAATGGAAAGATAATATAAAGTAGCCATGACAATACATTTGTAGCCTTACACGGCATTTTTTAGATGGGGTCAGTGACCCCCACATGAAAGCTGGAAGAAGAAGGCAATTCATTCCAAAACTAAACGAAATAAAAATGAGGACCAATTGAAAAGTTTATTAGAATTAGCCATTCTATAACATACTTAATGTTAATTTAAAGGTGAAACTCCCTTTTAAGGCAATACAGTAACTCTTGAAAATGATCCCTGTCATGTAAAGCAAAAACAACAAATTAATGGAAAACTATACCCCCAAAACAATGTATGTCTCTAAAAATATATTAAATAAAACAGGTCATAAGTAAATAAACTATTTTCATAAAAATATATGAATTATATAATATATATTGGGTATTCCTAAATAGAGAATTGACATTTTAAAAAATAAGGGCCGCCCCCTGGGATCCTAGGATTCACGGTGCACACAAACAAGCCATACTTGTTAGGTCACATGAGCCAATTAACAGTTTATGTGTTTTGCTTCCCACACTTCTTCCTGTTACAGTTAATGGTGTATTTCTGGGCAGGTGATCTCTGAGGCAGCACAGAGACCATCACGAAATGGTGGTTCAAGGCAAGAGATCTAAAAGGGCAATACTTTCTTACATATATATACCAGTTTGGTAAGATTCTGTTATCCAAAATGCTCAGGAACTTTTTTTTTTTAAAAAAACATTGATTTATCTGATTAATATAGAGTCTGTAGGAGATGGCTATAGTAATTGCGAGATTTCTGGATAGCAGATCCCATACCTGTACTTTGCTGTTAAGGCAGAATGATGTCTTCTAGGGGATAAACTAATTGTTTAGGAATAAACTTGTAAGAGATGAAAAGAGAAGATACTCACAGAATATAAGAGATGACACCAATTGCCCAGACATCTACAGCTTTTCCATATGGCTTTTGTTCTAGGAGTTCTGGTGCTGGGAAGGAGAAAGAAGGAGAACATACACTCACCAAAGTTGCACTGTTTCAAAGCCTGCCATTAAGAGCCTCTTATATCTGAGCTTGTTATATATTATGGCAATTGGATTCAGATTGGAACAAATTACCCGTTTTGATACCGTCTGTCTAGAACACAGCCTTAACCAGAAAACCCAACAGTATGTGTGCATACATAATAAATCCCCTTTTAGTATGATGCAGAGAGTGATAGTCTGAGACAATTTGCAATTGGTTTTCATTTTTTTTTATTTATTGTCGTTGAGTTATTTATCTGGTTACTAGGATCCAAATTACCTTAGCAACCACGCATTTATTTGAATAAGAAACTGGAATATGAATAGGAGATGCCTAAATAGAAAGATTAGTAATAAAAATTAGCAATTACAATACATTTGTAGCCTTACAGAGCATTTGTTTTTTAGATGGGGTCTGTGACTCCCATTTGAAAGCTGGAAAGGTAAATAATTCAAAAACTTAAGAGAATAAATAATGAAGACCAACTGAGAAGTTGCTTGGAATTAGCCATTCTATAACGAACTAAAAGTTATCGTAAAGGTGAACCACTACCTTTAAGCATGTTCTGGCGTCTTACTTGCTAGTGATATTTCTTACCAACGTATCCGGGAGTCCCACACGCTGTAGCCATCATTCCACCATCTTCAATCTTGGACAGGCCAAAGTCACTGATCATGATTTTGGAATCCTCAAATGGGGTGGCATAGAGAAGGTTCTCTGGCTTTAAAGGCAAAGTGAGTGAAAGTGAAGGAGGAGCCTTTGCTGCACTGAATAACAACTCCCTGAATTTACACAGCCAATAAGAAGCTACTAAATGTACTTTTGCAATATCTGCAGGGCAGAGAACTCCCGGTGAATGCAGTGGTTTATTGTCATTAGCTCAAAACAAGGGCTAAAGCTTGTATTCTAAAGAGGAGACGTTTGATTGAACTGATATACCACAATGCATATTTGTCAGTTATTACAGGTTTGGGGCCTGTTATCCAGAAGGCTTGGATTTGGATCTCCATGCCTAAAGCTCACTAAAAAAAAATATTTTGAACATGAAATAAACCCAATAGGATTGATTTCACTCCAATAATGATTAATTATATCTTCGTTGGGATCAAGTACAATGTTCTGTTTTATTATTACAGGAAAAAAATCTTTTTTTAAAGAATTACAATTTTTGGGTTAATTTTGAGGTTTCCGAATAACGGGATTCCATGACTGTAATACTGTGAATTGTCAGTTCTTTTTACCTTTCTGTACATGTCACATTTTTCCTCCTTTTTTGTAGACTGGTTTTCTTAAGGATAAGTAAACCTTAAAAATAAGTGAATGTAAAATTGACGAGGGGGTTGTTCTAAGCACTTTTGCAATGTACATTCATTATTTATTTATTTTTCATTCCAAGATATTAGAGGTTACATGTACTGGAATGAAATTTGTTACAACAGCACCACCTGCTGGTCATTTTCAGACCAGTCTGACCACCAAGTAGTCAAGGAAGTTGTCAGGAGAAAGAAAGAGGCTGCTCTGTTGTTCTTCTGCTTAGCAAAACAATTAGAAACCTTTCTCAAATCTTTCGTAGGCAGAACAACATCAGAGCAGCCTCTTTCTTTCTACTGACAAATTTCTTGACTACTTGGTGGTCAGACTTGCTGGAAAATGACCAGCAGGTGGTGCTGTTGTAACAAAATTAATTCATATTTAGAGTACAGTGTATCCTTTAATACAGTGATTCCCAACCAATAGCTCGTGAGAAACATGTTGCGCTCCAACCCCTTGGATGTTGCTCCCAGTGGCCTCATAGCAGGTGCTTATTTTTGAATTCCAGGCTTGGAGGCAAGTTTTGGTTGCATAAAAACTATATGTACTGCCCAACAGACTGACCTGTAAGCTGCCAGTGAGCATAGGGGCTACTAATAGCCAATCACAACCCTTATTTGGCACCACCCAGGAACATTTTTCATGCTTGTGTTGCTCCCCAACTATTTTTACATCTGAATGTTGCTCACAGGTGAAAAGGGGTGCGCAACCCTTTTCATCTGTTGCTCACAGGTAAAAAGGGTTGGGCACCCCTGCTTTAATATCTTGGAATGAAAATAGATAAATAAGTAATGAATGTACATTGCAAACGTTCTTATAGCACCCTCATCAATTTTACATTCACTAATTTTTAAGATTTACTTATCCTTTAAAGGGCCAATTGCAATTCATTCCTTGTCTTTTCAATGTAAAAACTAGCTAATGCGACTCCAAATTCTGGTAGCTATTAATGCCAATTCCCCTTATACCCACACTAACCATATGCCTCTACACTGGGCTGTCTTTAGTAGGGATGTAAACAGGGACAACTGCATGGGCCATCCCATAGTGGGCTGTTGAGGCCCAGTAACTTGTAGGAGAGTTAAATACATAAAACACTTGTTCCCAGAATACCTTTAGGTCTCGGTGAACAATCCCCATGTTGTGCAGGTACTGCACAGCATCAAGGACCTGTCGTATGAGCTGACTGGCATCTTTCTCTGTGTAATATCCACGCTCAATGATGCGGTCAAAAAGCTCGCCCCCAGTGACCCTGTTGGGAAAGACGCATGCTGTATCACTTGTGGGGAATTATAGGGACATTAGATTCAGAATAAACAGTGTTTGTGTCTGAGAATATATGCTTGGTTTAGTTAATGAGGTTCATCATGTATTTTAAGTCTGGAAAAAAAGTTAGAGCCAACATTCTTGCTAAATAGAAGAAGCGGTCTGAATTCCCTTTTGTTTTCCTGTATTTCAACCCTACAGCCCATTGATTTGTTGGGAAGCCCGAGAAAATTTAGAGCAAAACTTTTAAATAAAAAAGCTAATTCTCCAGCTCTCCAGTATGGAATGTCTGCTGCTACCAGGTTTCTAGGGTTCCATTTACCATAGCAACCAGGCAGTTGTTTAAATGAGAAACTGGAAGATGAATATGACAGGGCCTGAATAGAAAGACAAGTAATCAATACAGTAGAACCCCCATTTCTGCATAATATATAGGTGGGACCACAAAAAAAACAATGTAAAGTCAGGGAAAACTTAAAATCAGGGGACGTAAGAATTGAGGTTTCGCTGTAGTAATAACGACATGAAAAGTAATCAAAAAACGAGTAATGAAAAGTAACAATTAAACGGCACCCCATAGCCTTGTTGCTACCGTGGGTAGTACCCCAGCTATTCTTTATTTTGTTTTTTGTGCTGCAGGGTTTTAAAAAAGAAAGTGCATTTTTATCAAAATGTCCAGAAATAGAAAGAAATGGGCTAAGGCTAATTAAACTAAATTGCCTTTCCAAAAACCTTGTTCTCCTGTTATTTTACTACACATTACCACTAGAGGGTACCACAGGACAGTGAAATGTTGATCTTTTAGCCCTATACAGATGATCTCATGTTTACAAACAAAAGGTCGTCAAACAAGAGGATCTTCTCCCAATATGGCAATCTTAACCCTTTAAGTGCCAGCAGAATTTCACATTTTGGTTACGCGAAATGCCAGCCGTTTTTGAAACATTTTGTGCTCTCTCACTTTAGGGGCATTTTCTGAGGGGAAACCTATAGTTTACCTAGGAAAACTATACATTGTTTTTTTCGGTAGAAACTGAGCTTTCTAAATCTGCCTGAGTTTTCATGTATTTCCACCTGTGCAAAAAAATTTATAGTGCTAAATACCAAAAAAAAATGAAAAATTAGCATTTTTCATCGTATATCAATTTATACCAGAAAAATATTTCATTTTACGGATGAAAATCCAACTGATTTGGAAAGCCTTATGTCTCTCGAACGTGCCAATACCAGATATGTATAGTTTTAGGGAGATTTAGGATTTCTGTACAGCAAAAACTCCCGGCAGTATATTACCGAATTTTGAAAGCACTAAGGCAGAAAACGGCATGCTTTAGATTCCAAGGCAAAAAATCCTGAAACCGTAGGTTTACCCCAGAAAACCATACATTTTTGAAAAGTACACATTCTGCCGATTACAAAATGGGTAACTATGTCTCTCTACTCCCAACTACCAAACATAAAAGCTTGTCTGAACATAGCGGTTTTTCAACAAAAAATTCAAAATTCGGAAAAATCATTTCAAAGGTTTTATTTTGCTGCTCCGCATATCCCAAACTATATTAGGTACCAAGAAAAAGCACCTGAAATATGATTGCCAGGGGTCCACTGAACAATTTGATACCCATTATGCATAGGTTTACCAAAGTATCTGGCATTTAGAGACACCAATATGTAGTTAGCACATCCAAATTGTTCAGGACTTTACTTCAGCTACTGAGAAATCAACACATTGACTGCATTTTTTGTGGGGTAAAAACACAGAAATATATGTTTACCCCCCAAACCCATATATTTTTGGAAAGTACACATTCTACTGAATCTAAAATGGGTACCCATGCCTTTCTGCTCCAAACTACTGAGTCGCAAGGCTTTCCCACAATTGTCGGTTTTGGTGAAATATCTGAAAATTTCCTCAAAGCTTCAACTTCCCAGCACCATATCACCCATGTATCGTTACGCACCAAGAAAAAGCACCCTAAATATGATTGCCAGGGTTCCTCCAAACAGTTTGGTGGCCATTGTTCATAGGTTTACCAAAGTATCTGGCATTTAGAGGCCTCAAAATGAAGTTAGCGCATACAAATAGTCCTGTGGGTAACTTCATCTAATGAAAATTCAACACATTGACTGCATTTTTGTGGGGTAAAAACACAGAAATATATGTTTACCCCCCAAACCCATATATTTTTGGAAAGTACACATTCTACTGAATCTAAAATGGGTACCCATGCCTTTCTGCTCTAAACTACTGAGTCGCAAGGCTTTCCCAAAGTTGTCGGTTTTGGTGAAAGATCTGAAAATTGCCTCAAAGCTTCAACTTCCCAGCACCATATCACCCATGTGTCATTACGTACTAAGAAAAAGCACCCTAAATATGATTGCCAGGGTTCCTCTGAACATTTTGGTGGCCATTGTTCATAAGTTTACCAAAGTATCTGGCATTTAGAGGCCCCAAAATGATGTTAGCGCATACAAACAGTCCCGTGGGTAACTTCAGCTAATGAAAAATCAACACATTGACTGCATTTTTGTGGGGTAAAAACACAGAAATATATGTTTACCCCCCAAAACCCATATATTTTTGGAAAGTACACATTCTACAGAATCTAAAATGGGTACCCATGCCTTTCTGCTCCAAACTACTGAGTCGCAAGGCTTTCCCACAATTGTCGGTTTTGGTGAAATATCTGAAAATTGCCTCAAAGCTTCAACTTCTCAGCACCATATCACCCATGTATCGTTATGCACCAAGAAAAAGCACCCTAAATATGATTGCCAGGGTTCCTCCGAACAGTTTGGTGGCCATTGTTCATAGGTTTACCAAAGTATCTGGCATTTAGAGGCCCCAAAATGAAGTTAGCGCATACAAACAGTCCCGTGGGTAACTTCAGCTAATGAAAAATCAACACATTGACTGCATTTTTGTGGGGTAAAAACACAGAAATATATGTTTACCCCCCAAACCCATACATTTTTGGAAAGTACACATTCTACAGAATCTAAAATGGGTACCCATGCCTTATTGCTCCAAACTACTGAGTCGCAAGGCTTTCCCAAAGTTGTCGGTTTTGGTGAAATATCTGGAAATTGCCTCAAAGCTTCAACTTTCCAGCATCGTATTGTCCATGTATCATTACCAGCATAAAGCATCCTAAATATAAACATATGGGTCTACTAAACAGTTTGATACCCAATGTGCATAGATATACCAAACTATGTGGCGCACAGAGACCCCCAAATGACAATATGTATAGACATTTTCACGGCTGACGCGCTGGCTGCTGCAATATAACCACCCGGTGTGTGTATTATGCGACATTAGCCCACCTAACAGTACAGAGACCCCAGAAAACCATATATTTTCAGAAAGTACACATTCTGACGAATCCAATATGGGTAAATAAGTGTTTCTACTGCAAACTGCCAAACTGCAAAGCAATGCTGAACATAACGTTTTTTATCAAATTTCGGAAAATCGTCACAAAGCTTGAATTTTACCCCATTATATGCCCCACATTTCGTAACTTATCAGCATAAAACATCCTAAATATGAACGCCAGGGGTCTACTGAACACTTTGATGCCCAATATGCATAGATATACCAAACTATGTGGCGCACAGAGACCCCCAAATGACAATAGTGTATATACATTTTCACGGCTGACGCGCTGGCTGCTGCAATATAACCACCCGGTGTGTGTATTATGCGACATTAGCCCACCTAACAGTACAGAGACCCCAGAAAACCATATATTTTCAGAAAGTACACATTCTGACGAATCCAATATGGGTAAATAAGTGTTTCTACTGCAAACTGGCAAACTGCAAAGCAATGCTGAACGTAACGGTTTTTATCAAATTTCTGAAAATCGTCACAAAGCTTGAATTTTACCCCATTATATGCCCCACATTTCGTAACTTATCAGCATAAAACATCCTAAATATGAACGCCAGGGGTCTACTGAACACTTTGATGCCCAATATGCATAGATATACCAAACTATGTGGCGCACAGAGACCCCCAAATGACAATAGTGTATATACATTTTCACGGCTGACGCTCTGGCTGCTGCAATATGAGCACCTGGAGTGTGTATTATGCAACATTAGACCCCCCTAACAGTACAGAGACCCCAGAAAACCATATATTTTCAGAAAGTACACATTCTGACGAATCCAATATGGGTAAATAAGTGTTTCTACTGCAAACTGCCAAACTGCAAAGCAATGCTGAACATAACGGTTTTTATCAAATTTCTGAAAATCGTCACAAAGCTTGAATTCTACCCCATTATATGCCACACATTTCGTAACGTATCAGCATAAAACATCCTAAATATGAACGCCAGGGGTCTACTGAACACTTTGATGCCCAATATGCATAGATATACCAAACTATGTGGCGCACAGAGACACCCAAATGACAATAGTGTATATACATTTTCACGGCTGACGCTCTGGCTGCTGCAATATGAGCACCTGGAGTGTGTATTATGCGACATTAGACCCCCATAACAGTACAGAGACCCCAGAAAACCATATATTTTCAGAAAGTACACATTCTGACGAATCCAATATGGGTAAATAAGTGTTTCTACTGCAAACTGCCAAACTGCAAAGCAATGCTGAACATAACGGTTTTTATCAAATTTCTGAAAATCGTCACAAAGCTTGAATTCTACCCCATTATATGCCACACATTTCGTAACGTATCAGCATAAAACATCCTAAATATGAACGCCAGGGGTCTACTGAACACTTTGGTGCCCAGTATGCATAGATATAGCAAACTATGTGGCGTACAGAGACCCCCAAATGACAATAGTGTATATACATTTTCACGGCTGACGCGCTGGCTGCTGCAATATAAGCACCTGGTGTGTGTATTATGCAACATTAGACCCCCCTAACAGTACAGAGACCCCAGAAAACCATATATTTTCAGAAAGTACACATTCTGACGAATCCAATATGGGTAAATAAGTGTTTCTACTGCAAACTGCCAAACTGCAAAGCAATGCTGAACGTAACGGTTTTTATCAAATTTCTGAAAATCGTCACAAAGCTTGAATTTTACCCCATTATATGCCCCACATTTCGTAACTTATCAGCATAAAACATCCTAAATATGAACGCCAGGGGTCTACTGAACACTTTGATGCCCAATATGCATAGATATACCAAACTATGTGGCGCACAGAGACCCCCAAATGACAATAGTGTATATACATTTTCACGGCTGACGCTCTGGCTGCTGCAATATGAGCACCTGGAGTGTGTATTATGCAACATTAGACCCCCCTAACAGTACAGAGACCCCAGAAAACCATATATTTTCAGAAAGTACACATTCTGACGAATCCAATATGGGTAAATAAGTGTTTCTACTGCAAACTGCCAAACTGCAAAGCAATGCTGAACATAACGGTTTTTATCAAATTTCTGAAAATCGTCACAAAGCTTGAATTCTACCCCATTATATGCCACACATTTCGTAACGTATCAGCATAAAACATCCTAAATATGAACGCCAGGGGTCTACTGAACACTTTGATGCCCAGTATGCATAGATATAGCAAACTATGTGGCGTACAGAGACCCCCAAATGACAATAGTGTATATACATTTTCACGGCTGACGCGCTGGCTGCTGCAATATAAGCACCTGGTGTGTGTATTATGCAACATTAGACCCCCCTAACAGTACAGAGACCCCAGAAAACCATATATTTTCAGAAAGTACACATTCTGACGAATCCAATATGGGTAAATAAGTGTTTCTACTGCAAACTGCCAAACTGCAAAGCAATGCTGAACATAACGGTTTTTATCAAATTTCTGAAAATCGTCACAAAGCTTGAATTCTACCCCATTATATGCCACACATTTCGTAACTTATCAGCATAAAACATCCTAAATATGAACGCCAGGGGTCTACTGAACACTTTGATGCCCAATATGCATAGATATACCAAACTATGTGGCACACAGAGACCCCCAAATGACAATAGTGTATATACATTTTCACGGCTGACGCGCTGGCTGCTTCAATTTGAGCACCTGGTGTGTGTATTATGCGACATTAGACCCCCCTAACAGTACAGAGACCCCAGAAAACCATATATTTTCAGAAAGTACACATTCTGACGAATACAATATGGGTAAATAAATGTTTCTACTGTAAACTGCCAAACTGCAAAGCAATGCTGAACATAACGGTTTTTATGAAATTTCTGAAAATCGTCACAAAGCTTGAATTTTACCCCATTATATGCCCCACATTTCGTAACGTATCAGCATAAAACATCCTAAATATGAACGCCAGGGGTCTACTGAACACTTTGATGCCCAATATGCATAGATATACCAAACTATGTGGCGCACAGAGACCCCCAAATGGATATATAGTAAATAAAATTTACAAGGCAAAACAAAATAAGGCAGTAAAGAGTGAAATGCAAAAAATCCAATAAAACCACAAAAATCAATGTTTTTTTTCCAGACTAGTGTTATCGGCCGTCAGAATCACAGTTTGAATATTTTAGCTGGGCCAAACAGGTTATACGGCTAGAAACAAGTGAACACAACATACGCAGAGCTGAAAATGCAATAAAATGGCTAAAAATTCAATAAAATGGCTAAAAATGCACCAAAATACCCAAAATTGCAATATAATCACCGAAATAACATAAAAAAAGATATTGCACAGTACGGTTAGCGAATACGCTATTCGTAATGACAATAAAACATTTTTTTCAGCCAAAAAAAGAAACGATGCGATAAGAAAAAAAAAAAAAGCCACAATGCCATGTATGTGCGTGTGCGTGTGTACAAATGGTAAATTACATGTTATGTGCGCGTGTGTGCGTGTGCACATGTGTGTAAGTGCAGTGAGTGTAAGTGACCCCCCCAATCCCCAAAAATGTATGTGTAAGTGTGTGTAAGTGTGAATCTAAGTGTGTATTACTGTAATAAGTGTGTGTTGGTGTGTTTGTGTGTGTAATTGTTGCACTAACCTGAAAAAATCGCTGGAGACTGTTGCAGGCGATCTGGAAGGGCCTCAGGAAGAGATCTGCGACGTCCTCTGTGTGCCTGTGCTGTGGGGGCGGAGATATCCAGCGCGGTGTAGGCTGCAGCAGCAGGACACGTAAGTTACACGTGCCTGCTGCTGTTTTTGGGCCCCTGGGCGATCGCGCCCCAGGGGCCACTCGATCCCCTGCTCTGCTCGTTGCCTAGGGGCAGGGGATCGATGCGGAACGGAGCGAGCGCCTCTAACAGCCGCTCCTCCGCTCCAGAACCCGGAAGTGCTGCAGAACGTAGAATCTACGTTCTGTGGCATTTCAAGTTACTTTTCCACAGAACGTAGATTCTACGTTCTGTGGCACTTAAAGGGTTAAATTGGGTAATAATGAGCTGGTCTAATTGTTTGGCCCTAGCCCAACATCAGATCACGAGTATGGGACCCGTTATCCAGAATGTTTGGGGCCTGGGGCTTTCCAGATAAAGGATCTTTACGTAATTTGAATCTTTGTAGTTTTTTAGTCTACCAAAAAAAGCATGTAAACATTAAATAAACCAATAGGCTGGTTTTGCTTCCAATAAGGATTCTCTGTTTTATTATTACAGAGAAAAAGGAAATCATTTTTTTTGGATAAAATGGAGTCTAGGGGAGATGGCCTTTCCATAATTCGGAGCTTTCTGGATCATGGGTTTCTGGATAATGGATCCTATACCTGTACAGGTATCAGACCTGTTATCAGGAATCCTAGTGACCTGGGGTTTTCCAGATAAGGTTTTTTTTCTCCTGTAATTTGAGTCTACTAAAAAATCATTTTAAAATTAATGAGCCCATTAGGATTGTTTTGCCTCCGATAAGGATTCATTTTATCTTATTTTGAATCAAGTGCAAGGTACAGTTTTATTACAGGTATCGGACCTATTATCCAGAAAGCTTGGGACCTGGGGTTTTCTGGATAAAGGATCTTTTCATAATTGGGATCTTCATACCTTAACTCTACTAGAAAATCATGTAAACATTAAATAAACCCAATAGGCTGGTTTTGCTTCCAATAAGGATTAATTATATCTAATTTGGGTTTAAGTAAAAAAAAAAAAAAATTTTAAAAATCTGGATTATTTGGATAAAATGGAGTCTACGGGAGACGGCCTTTCGCTAACTCGGATCTTTCTGGATAACGCATTTCCGTATACCTGTTTAAGGGGGGAAATCAAAAGCTTCTGATAATTAGGAGTTTTATGGCTAACAAGTGATTTTTAGGCAATCATTCGAGCAGGTCCAAGTATGGTCACTATCAAAGTGCTGATGCTTCCATGCCAGTTCTGTTTGTAATGCACGGCTGCACGCATTATAGATTATGTATTAATTGCATTTGTTCCATTCTCCGGCTGCAGCTCTTGTGTTTATTGTTTATAACTGGGTGAATACCAAATCACTCTTTCCATGCCAATTGTTTCTGAGACTAGGTTATTATTTTTATTATTAACATGTATTTTTAAAGGTTGCTTAGTATAACTGGGGAATGAAAAACACAATCCAGATGCTCTCAGGATCTATATGTTCTGACAGGAGAGTGCCTAAGGTATTCCAGCAGGACTTTCCCATGGTGCCTCGTTGTTAGCAGCAATAATGTCCCCCCCCCTCCCTATTTTTGCACACAGCACAGCAACAGCAAACACCATCCTGAATTTAACTGAATTTTTTTTTTAAATGTAATTTGAGGTCTTAAACCACTACAGAAATCCAGCAACCACAGATTTATTTGTAATAAAGGTCACATCACCCCTCAGCTTTTCCTGTATTTTTGAATATTACGGCATATTGAATAGTGCACCCTGCCTATTCCATCACTATATAAGGCACTAGGCCAAAGGCCATGGTGACTTTTAATATCCTTAGATTTTACAGGGGGCACTTTATTGTAATACACACGTTTAGGTGGGACATGTGATTACTAAGCACCGATTATAACCAATGACATCGCCACTTACAAGGATTTAATTTACAGGGTATTTATGGCTCTTGTGTATTATATATAGAGGGTAGTGTACCCCATACTGCAATCTATAAAGATATTATAAGTCACAGAGGAGTTACTTGACTATATAAAAGCATGAGCCTGCAGGAAACTTTTAATATCCTTATAAATTAGCACAGGGGATACAATATTCAATACAATCTACAGTTAAATGTATATAGCTGTAGTTTTGGTGATTGATCCAATGTCCTATGCATATGTCCTTTGTTGTAATGCCATAACAAGATACCAGGGGGTATGGCCTAAAAGTCCATAGATGTGGTGCAACCAGCAGATAAAAGACTGTAAATGGTGCACTGCATAACCTTAGGATATTTTATACTGTGTACAAAAATAATACCATACAACTATTCTAGCATGGGTATCCTCCTCCTCCGCAGGAGGATAAGATGGCTCTACATCAGGGAGCCCCAACCATTTTTACTCGTGAGCAACATTCAGATGTAAAAAAAAAAGCTGGGTTACAACACAGGCATTAAAATGTTCCTGGGGGTCCCAAATGAGGGCTCTGACTGGCTATTTGGTAGCCCCTAAGTTAACTCTGAGCATACAGGAGGCTCTGTTTGGTATGAAAACTGGCTTTTATGCAAACAAAACTTGCCTCCAAGCCTGGAGTTATAAAAAAAAAAACCACTGTTTTGAGGTCACTGGGAGCAAAATCCAATGGGTGAGCAATACTCACTGCTCGTGAGCCACTGGTCGGGGACAGGATTGCCACCTTTTCTGGAAAAAAAATTACCGGCCTTCCTATATATTCGTCGTATATATTGTCGTCCAACGACAAATTGCCTCTTCTACAGGCGACTAATCTCCCCGCAATGCCTTCCCACCGGCTAGAATCTAAATCGCAGGCCAGATGGTACGTGGAGTGCTTAGTTTTCCGAAGTTTCCTATACTATACACTATACTTTCCCATAAATCTGGCAGCAATGTTTGATCTCTTCTCCTAGTAACTGCCTTTCCCCCCAAGATAAGGCTTTCTCTTTTGTCCATTCCTTTGAAACTATTTACCATATAAATTGTTTGTTTTGCCTCTCCAATGCTACAAACCCTTACTGTCATGCTTTGGTCTTTCCTGTGTTTAACATGAAGACAATGAATAAATAAGTTTGATTTATTGCTTGTCATTTGTAAGATTCTAAACTTAACACCAGATTTCTTTAAAATTTAAGTGTATTAAAGTAATTAAAATATAATATACTGCTGCCCTGCAATGGTAAAACTGGTGTGCTTGCTTCATAAAGACTACTGTAGTGTATAGAAACAAGCTCCTGTGTGCAGCCATTCAAGCTGGAAAAAAAGAGAAATGAATAGGATACACAGCAGATAACAGATAACAGATAAAACACCACTGTATTCTACAGATCTTATCTGTTATCTGCTATGTGACCTGTGCCTTTTCTCTAGCTTGAAGGGCTGCCGCCGTGGTTACACAGCAGTTTATTGATATAAAGTATAGTAGAGTTTCTGAAGCAAACACAGAACTTTTACTTGTGCAAGGTAACACAACATTATATTTTAATTACTTTGATACACTTTCATTTTTTGATGTTACTGTTCCTTTAATATAGCTTAAAAAAACTCATGTTGACTAGTATGACACGTTGAAGACAAGTGTGACTGCACTATTAGCACTAGTAAGAGCAAATTAGCACTTGTGATGAGTAAATCACAAGTTAACCTGGCTTGACATTAGGGATGCACCAAATCCAGGATTTGGTCAGGATTCAACCAGGATTCGGCCGAATCCTTCTGCCAGGCCGAACCGAATCCTAATTTGCATATATAATTAGGGGCGGGGAGGGTAATTAGATTTTTCTCACAAAACAAGATAGTAAAAAAAATTTCCCTTTCCCACCCCTAATTTGCATATGCAAATTAGTGTTCGGTATTCGGCAGAATCATTCGTGAAGGATGCAAGGGTTCGGCCAAATCCAAAATAGTGGATTTGGTGCATCCCTACTTGACATGTACCGATAAATACAGCATCGGTCTGGGGACCAAGGGCTCATCGGGGTTGATGCCTAAGGTCCCTCCCCAGCCTCCCGTGCACCTTGATTTTTCTTTTTGCCAACACCACTGGGGCCTGTTTGGGAGGTCATAGAGCAAGTCTGTGTCAGCAGGGCCCACCAGGCTTTTTCCCAGTCTCCTGTCGACTCTGCACTTCTGTACCAAGTCAGCAGCTGATTGGCCCCTATATAGGGCACTTGTGAAAGTTAGAAATAGTCCAGCTATTGACAGGTGTGAAAATTCCATCAGGTGAAGATTGCTTCAGCGAACTGACTCATTCCTTGTTAAAGGGGTCCCTGTCGGCCCACAATTTGATCTGTTCATTGCGTGGGGAGGAGTGACAACCCACACTCTGGTCCATATTGGGGAAACATTTGCTCATTTGAAAAGTATGGCCATCTTAAATTATTCCCATTGACTTTTATCTATCAAGCAGTGTCAGTCCAGGTACATCTCTTATACAGGCAGCTTGTATAACATTGCATACGACCTAACGGACATGGAAGCTGACCAAGACTTTGTGTTGCATGGTGGAGCAGAGATTAAAACGAGTTTAAGAAGGGACACCTGAGTGCAACAAATAGGGCTTGTGCCAAACACAATTTTTGGCTATTGTTTTAATCATGAAAAATAATCTGCTTAAAGACACACTGACATTATCGTACGAAAGATCTTTTGTACGATAATTGTTGCGAGTGTAGTGGGAGACAAGTTATCGCCTATTACCATAAATCTATTATAATTATATGCTAATGTGTATAAGTATTGCCTGTAAGTAAGCACAGTTCTGTTTATGTATATATGCATCACGTCTCAGACTGATTAATATGGGTATCAATAGAAAGGATACATATCCATTGATTTAATCCATATACTTACAGTTCCATGGCTAAGTACAGATGTGTGGGGCTCTCGTAGATATCCTCCAGAGATACTATGTTTTTGTGAGTAATCCTGCAAAACAAATTCCATTTTATCACATTTGCCCGTGAGGTAGCTAAACAAGAAGGCTGCATAAATAATGAGTTTCCTAAAATTCACATATAAAGCTTAATGTAGTACAGGCATGGGAACCGTTACCTGGAAACCTGTTATCCAGAAAGCTCCAAATTACTAAAAGGCCTTCCCCCATAGACGCCATTGTAATCAAATAAATGAAAGTTTAAAAATGGTTTCCTTTTTCTCTGTAATAATAAAACAGTACCTTGTACTTGATCCAAACTAAGATATACAGTAATTAATCCTTATTGGAAGCAAAACCAGCCTATTTGGTTTATTTCATGCTTACTCGAATTTCTACTAGACCCAAACTATGGAAAGACCCCTTATCCCCAGGTGGTGAGCATTCTGGATAACAGGTCCCATACCTGTACAGGTATGGGATCCATTATCCTGAAACCATTTATCCAAAAAGCTCAGAATTATGGAAATGCCATCTCCCATAGACTCTGTTTAATTCAAATAATATAGATTTAAAAGTATTTCCCTTTTCTCTGTAATAATAAAACAGTAGCTTGTACTTGATCCAAACTAATATATTATTAATCCTTATTGGAAGCAAAACCAGCCTATTGGGTTTATTTAATGTGTACATGATTTTCTAGTAGACTTAAGGTATGAAGATCCAAATTAATGAAAGATCCTTCATCCAGTAAGCCCTGGGTCACGAGAATTCTGGATAACAGGTCCCATACCTGCAGTAGTAATAATAGTAACAATGCTTGTTACTGTATAACCTGTACACAAACTTTATCACACATGTCTACTGAAAGCTGTTGCTGTGCACAAATTCCAAGTGGCATAAGCAACACCAAAGGACTTACTATCTTTTTTACTATTGATTTAGAGGCAAGTGAAAGACACACTATCTGATGTCACTACAGGGGTAGTGAGGCAGCACAAGTATATATCACATAAATTAAATGTGACAGTGGGACTTGAGCCGGGAAGTATGTCATAGAGACCATGGAGGGGAAGTAACGGCACAGCAGGGAGGGTCCAGGGCCCGTGACTATGTTACCCACCTGGCCAGTATTTTACCGGCCTGGTCAGTAAAAATGCTGCTTGGTGACAATGTTATTAATAGGGAAAAAGCATAAAAATATAGGATGGTCAGTATTTTTTTCCAGAAAAGGTAGCAACCCTACCTGTGACCCACCTGCAACCTACTCAAATAGCGAACCTGCCCATCCCACGGGAGTTGCAGGTTTTTGCCTGGCATATGTACCACTACTTCGGAATGCCCACTTACCAGTGCCTTTGAATATAGTGCTTCTGAATGCATGAAACCCTATATTTAGAGCAAGGGGCAGCTTTTCTGTTTTATTTTAGGAGTGCAAAGAGCTGCATCTTAAGGCAGTGCCAGGTCAAGTCGGCTAGGCACCCTAGGCAACACGGCTGACCATACCGTCCCCTCCTCATATGTGTGTGTGCACTAACAAGAATACAGATGAGTGCAAATGCTGAAGATGCAGGCATGCTCAATCGCAGAAGAGTACACACACCCAGGATTTGCTGCCACAGGTGGGGGTCACAAGGGTCCCAACTAGAGGAAGGCGGCACAAGAGGTACTGTGACTGGCGCCCCTTCACCTATGCACCCCAGGTACATGTTTCTTCTGCCTACCTCTAGTTCCAACCCTGTCCTAAGGTGCAACCTGCAAGGCAAAGTGCAATTTTCCTCCTTCTTTTCACTTTGCACCTTTTAACGTCTTAAAAAGTGGGCCATAGTTCTGTTCTCTACGGCAATACAGACAATTATAAAAGCGATCTTCAATCCTGGTCTTTGTAAACGTACCCACATAATTACACAGTGGGCGTGTGGGAGAAAGGTGGACACTGCTTTGAATAATTTTAGCTTTCCTAGGAGACCAAGACAAGAGATGTTCTGAGGTTGCCATAGCAATAGTAGAAGTTTTCCTTTTGGCTTTAACTATAAAGAAGCAAAAGAAACATCAAAAACATATTTTCGTAAGTGCTTAAAATTGTGTAAATTTCAACTCGTCTTTGTAGTATAAAGAACAAGCTTGTAGTGGGAGAGATGTAGTTTTGCTGCATTAATAGAACCCCTTGAGCTTGCACAAGAGCACTGTTGATTAGCCATCTATGAATTAGCAATTTTGTTCATGGATCAGCACACACACTATTTATATGCAGTTTGTTTAAATTTATTTCAAATACACCACTATATCAACATTTCGGGGGGATTTAACCTTCCTTCATCAGGGAGGTTAGATGAAGATCAGATCAGATGAAGGGACGTTAAATCCCTCCGAAAACGTTGATACAGTGGTATATTTGAAATACATTTAAACAAACTGCATATAAATAGTGTGTGTGCGGATCCATGAACAAAATTGCTTTTGCTATGGGACCTTGCCGGGTCGGCGGATGACCAGCACCACCATTGCAGTGAGGTAAACAGTGGGAGTGCGGTGGATTAATCAAATCTTTGAACCATCTATGAAATAGCCATCTAAATCCTATTGGAGGATTTGAAGACCTGCTGAGCCACCAAAAGTACTAGTTTGCCATGGGCCTGGTGAACCTTCCACCCTTTTTCTCGCCATTTCCATTCAGCTCTCACAAAACATGCTGGACAATATCCTAAGTACAAACTGGAAGTGCCATGTTGGCTGATCAAAAAGATTCCCCTCCTGCTACCCTCAATGTGCTTGGGCTACTCTCCCACTGGGGTATTGGTAGAGCTGGGTAGAAAGAGCAACAGAAGTAAAAGTGGAAGGAGGAAAGGCACAAGAAAGAATGCAAGAGGAGAAATAGAGTTAGCAATAGAGATGTCGCGAACTGTTCGCCGGCGAACTTGTTCGCGCGAACATCGGGTGTTCGCGCTCGCCGGAAGTTCGCGAACGTCGCGCGACGTTCGCCATTTTGGGTTCGCCATTGTTGGCGCTTTTTTTTGCCCTCTCACCCCAGACCAGCAGGTACATGGCAGCCAATCAGGAAGCTCTCCCCTGGACCACTCCCCTTCCCTATAAAAACCGAAGCCCTGCAGCGTTTTTTCACTCTGCCTGTGTGTGCTGAAGAGATAGTGTAGGGAGAGAGCTGCTGCCTGTTAGTGATTTCAGGGACAGTTGAAAGTTTGCTGGCTAGTAATCGTTTTGATACTGCTCTGTTATTGGAGGGACAGAAGTCTGCAGGGGTTTGAGGGACATTTAAGCTTAGGTAGCTTTGCTGGCTAGTAATCTACCTTCTACTGCAGTGCTCTGTATGTAGCTGCAGTGGGCAGCTGTCCTGCTTCTGATCTCATCTGCTGACTGCTGCAATAACAGTAGTCCTTGTAAGGACTGCTTTTATTTATTTTTTTGTTGTTTTACTACTACTACTACTACTACTATAAGAGCCCAGTGCTATTAGTCTAGCAGTGTTGGGGAGTGGGACTGGTGTGCTAATCTGCTGCTCCTAGTAGTTCAGCAGCACCAACTTTAATTTTTTTTTTTTAATATTCATTTTTTTTTTTTTTTACTTTTTTTTATTTTACTACCGCTGTAGTAGTGTATAAGTTGACCTTTTAGGCATTATTTGCCCTGTAGGCATTATTTGCACACTGTTTTCTTCAACCCGCCATCTAGCTGTGTGACCTTGTTCACATTCTGTCTAAATATCCATAATATTACCGTCTCCAGAAAAAACACCGGAGTGACTTTTTTCAAGCAGCCATAATATATTTTACGTAATCCGTATCCACCGCTGTTGTAGTGTATACGTTGACCTTGTAGGCATTGTTTGCCCAGTTTTTTTGGCCGCAGCCACTGAAGCACAGAGGCCAGAAAAAATATGCCATATAAATGCTGAAAATAGTAATTTTTTGCCATACGTTGACTCAACGTATATGGCAAAAAATGACTATTTTCAGCATTTATATGGCATATTTTTCTGGCAACTGTGCTTCAGTGGCTGCGACCAAAAAAATGCATATTTTCTGCATTTATATGGCATAATTTTTCTGGCCTCTGTGCTTCAGTGGCTGCAACCAAAAAAATTTATATTTTCAGCATTTATATGGCATAATTTTTCTGGCAACTGTGCTTCAGTGGCTGCGGCCAAAAAAACTGGGCAAACAATGCCTACAAGGTCAACGACGTTGACCTTGTAGGCATTGTTTGCCCAGTTTTTTTGGCCGCAGCCACTGAAGCACAGAGGCCAGAAAAAATATGCCATATAAATGCTGAAAATAGTCATTTTTTGCCATACGTTGACTCAACGTATATGGCAAAAAATGACTATTTTCAGCATTTATATGGCATATTTTTTCTGGCAACTGTGCTTCAGTGGCTGCAACCAAAAAAACTGGGCAAACAATGTCTACAAGGTCAACGTATGGCGAAAAATGACTATTTTCAGCATTTATATGGCATATTTTTTCTGGCAACTGTGCTTCAGTGGCTGCAACCAAAAAAACTGGGCAAACAATGTCTACAAGGTCAACGTATGGCGAAAAATGACTATTTTCAGCATTTATATGGCATATTTTTTCTGGCAACTGTGCTTCAGTGGCTGCGTCCAAAAAAACTGGGCAAACAATGCCTACAAGGTCAACGTATGGCAGTTGTTTAAAGAGAACAGTAGATTACTAGCCAGCAAAGCTACCTAAGCTAAAATGTCCCTCAAATCCCTGCAGACTTCTGTCCCTCCAATACAGAGCAGTATCAAGCAGATTACTAGCCAGCAAACTTACTATCATCTGTCCCTGAAATCACTAACAGCTCTCCCCCTACACTATCTCTTCCAAGCACACACAGGCAGATTTTTCAGATACATTTTTGCCCTTGATCCCCCTCTGGCATGCCACTGTCCAGGTCGTTGCACCCTTTAAACAACTTTAAAATCATTTTTCTGGCCAGAAATTTTTTTTTTAGATGTTAAAGTTCGCCTTCCCATTGAAGTCTATGGGGTTCGCGAACCGTTCGCGAACCGCTCGCGTTTTTGCGCAAGTTCGCGAATATGTTCGCGAACTTTTTTTCCGACGTTCGCTACATCCCTAGTTAGCAAGAGAGAGAGTAAAGAGAGAGTGGTAGAAGAGTTGAGGAGGTATTTGACATACAGAGAAGGAGATAGGAAGTGGAAAAGGAAAAGGAGAGAGGGACTTTAAATGCATAAATAAAAAGAAAGGCATAGCAAGTAAAAAACAAAAAGGAGAGGGACATTAAATACAGGACTGACAGGAGAATATGGGAGAAAGAGTAAGATAAGTGTAAATGTTATGACTTTGAGAAAGAGAGAAAGAAACTGTAATATAAATTTGGCCAGCCATAAACAGGCTGCTAAAAGCTGCTGAGTAGCTAATTGGCCTGTGTATCTGTATCTGTAGATTCTGACAAATGCCAGAGGGGCTGCTCAGGGCCACCATCAGGGGGGTACAGGGGACAGGGACTGTTGGCACAGGCAATTTTCCGTTCTAAGGGGGAGCCATGTGTGCTGCAGAAGAAGCTCTTTAAAAGAACAAAGAAAACCACTTCGGAAAAGAACGAAGAAGCCTCAGCGGAAAAGATTGAAGATGACCACTCGACAAGGAGGATGAAAATAATTTAATTTAAATGTTAGTTCCACTGAACACTAATGTTTTGTTTGTTATTAATCCCTGGCCACCAATTTTTTTAAAGACATGTGTGGGGGACCTGGGGTGCTCTGGCCACTAATCTTTTTTTTAACTTGTACGGGGGGGGGTCTGACCATCAGTGAAGAGGGCAGGGCCCAGAACATTTTGTCATGTCGATTTCTGATAGCAGCCCTGGGGCTCCTTTAAGAGGCCTTAGACCAGAGGTCTACAACATTTTTTTTACCTATGAGCAACATTCAGATTTAAAAAGAGTTTATTTGGCAATAAACCTGGTTTTTATGCAGCGATAACTTGCCTAGAATTAAAAAATAAGCACTTGCTTTGAGGCCACTGGGATCAACATCCAGGACCGCCATCAGAAATCACAGGGCCCCATACGACAAAATTTCCTGGGCCACCTGGGCTACGCCCACTGCAAGCACCACCTACAGGTCCGCCCCCCACCACACATTAAAAAAACAAAAAAAATATTGGTGGCTAGGGTTCCCACATGTTAATAAAAAATAAAAAGATATTGGTGGTCAGGGCCCCCCATAAAAAACATTTGTGGCCAGGCCCCCCCCCATTTAAAAATATTGGTGGCCAGGACCCCACATGAGGAAAAAAAATTGGTGGCCAAAATTGGTTGCCAGGCCCCCCCCCTGGCCCCCCTTACCCTCGGGGCCCCCTACACCTCTGTCCCCACCTGATGGCTGCCCTGTCAACATCTAAGGGGTTGGTGACCAGCATGTTGCTCACGAGCCACTGGTTGTGGATCACTGTCATAAACAGTTACTATTTATTGTGCTGGTGTGGGGGGGGGGCTGATTGGGCCTCTGTGTACTTAGAATGCAAGGGCCTATTTTGAATCTCATTCCAGACCTAGGGTCACCTGACAGTCTGCCCAAACAATATCTGAATGAAAATCAGCTATATATGTATGAGGCCGTTTAGAAAATCCCATAGCGCAAAGACAACATTGCCTTGTTAATGTGTTCCTCTACTGCCCAGTATGTGGGTGGCAAATTGGTCAAATTGGCCAAAAAAGATCTGCTCGTTTGGTGACCTCGCAACATCAAGACTGAGAGAATAGTGAAAGAAGGAGCAAACAAGGTAACTGGTAAGAAAGAAAGAAAGAAAGAGAGAGAGAGAGAGAGAGAGAGAGAGAGAGAAAGAAAGAAAGAAAGTAAAAAAGGCAAAGGCTACGTTTTTAGAGGATACAAGATAATAAACAACAAAGACTAAAGAAGAAAGGATGGCATAAAGGGGGTGGAGTATCAGTCGAAAAGAAGACAAATTGAGAAAGATAATCGCATGGATCAATGGAAAAAGTGAGTAGAGAAAGTGAAAAATATATAAATTGTTGCAATCAGACTGCATCCCCCAACCTAACTCTATTTCTATGATGCAATTATATTGTAAACTAGTAAATTAATGTATCGACTGTACTTCTCTACATGACACACAATTTGCTTGCTGTTGCAGTACCCGATGTTCCTGAATTCCCTTTTTTTGCTCCTACTAAAAAAGTGAATGTATCATAGGCAATCTTTCTGGCACATCAAGCAATTATTTCCAAGCATGGCTGCCTACAATCCCTAGACACCTTCCCTGCATCTCATCACAATGTTACCATAGCACAGCAAGCCAGCACTTTGCTTACGCAACCATGGGGGACAAATCATAAGCTGAGCCAATGGGCCAGATGGCTGGACCTCACTCCCCTACCCCTCTTGCTCACTGTGCAATTATGGTTTTACTGAGTGCCAAGTTTTGTGCGTTCAGACATTTATTTTAATAACCCCAACGAACTGCCCTGAACAAAGCCTTGCCCTCCTATGAACTCTGCTCTTCAAAACACACACAAAATGTAATTATGTATGTTTATCCCTGCCACTTATGTGCAGCTCTGCCTGTGCAAAATAAAGCTCTGCTGTGATACCACTCCCCAATCTATTATTACTGTAACCGAGGATAGATATTGATAGGAATCCACATGCTATTTTAAAGATGTCTTTTACGTTACTCACATTGCTGCACATCTTGGATTCATGCTTAAAGTGATACTGACTCTAAAAATTTTCTTTTCAAAATATTAATCTACATTAAAAGTTACCTATAGGTCATGCTGATCATTTTTCACTGATAGTTCTGCTTTTGTAAGTAATTGTCACTTGAATTTCCTAAACTTGACTGTTTTGCCAACCTGACTGTCCTGCACTCTACTACTGCTGCACAAATATGGCAGCCCCCTCATAGAGGAACAGGGTAGTAAGAAAGGTAATGTAAAGGCATCAGGCAAATACATTTATGGCAAAATTATAAATATAATTCAAAGACAATGTTATGATAGATAATAAAAAAAGGTTATTTTCTGATGTCAGTATCTCTTTAAGGAACACTTCTGGTAAAGTATGACTTGCTCTCATTAAGTACAGGTATGGAATCAATTATCCGGAAACCTGTTATTCAGAAAGCTTATAATTATGAAAAGGCTGTCTCCCACGTTTAAATTATTTTCTAAATTGCAGAATGATCCCTTATACCAGAAAACCTTCTGAACCTTCTTAATTCTGAATTAAGGTGGCATACACTGGCAGATTTGGGTCCATTAAGGTGGCCATAGACATTGAGATTTTCAAATGATGTTTTCGGCATCGTAGGACCAAGCTTATCTTGAAAAAATCTTTTCTTTTAAATGTATGATTTGTCCATCAACAAAAATGAACATTTCAAGATATAATGTCTAGTTGATGCTAGGAAATCTGTGAGTAGCTGCCTGCTTGGCCCTGCAAACAATTGGACAGTGGATAAATTTCACTGTGAATGATGAAAATCTTCTAACCGGACCAATTGATTTTCTGATGGATGTTGGAGAAAAATCGTTAGATGAACAATTGGTCCGTGCCCACTAACCTTATGATAATTTGTCAGATCTCTCTCCACAGGGAAAGCAAAATGTCTATGGTCATCTTATCGGCAGCTTATCTGCTCTGTATGGGGCCTTCCAACGGGTCTCCCCAACCGATTTCTGGCCAAAAATCAGGCAGATATCAATCAGTAGGTTTGACTTTCCTCTGCGATTGAGAACTGCACTAGCTAGTTGATGCGGTCCTCACCCTGTCAGCGCCTATTACCATTGTTATAATCCGATTGTTTGGCCCTAGGGCCGGACGATATTATTAGCCCGATATCGTCCCGCATTTGATGGGCATATCGGTGGATAGATCCGTTGTTTGGTGGCCTCACTTGACCACAATATTGTATGGCCACCTTAACAGATCCCACACCTATACCTTGCAGAATATGAGCAATGGGAGTTCACATGATCTTTCATTAGTCCAAAAAAAGTTTTTGGGTAGAGGTCCCCTTTAAGATATATGATTACTTACTTCTATTATATTACATAACTCAACCCTAAAAAGGAATACATTTAGAAATGCCTTATTAGAAAAGTTTGGCAGTCCTATAACAGTAATGATCCAGACCTTTTTAAGTTGTCACAGGTGCTCCCCATGTTGGATCTTGTAAGACCATATTTTGAGTGTAAGTGTGTGCTTGGGCAGTTGGCAGAAAGCTCAGTTTAGGGGTCGCACAAATCATCAAGCAGAAAATGAGTTTTGTCTGTTATATAAGCAGATTCTACAGCCCAGTCACTAGTGGAGATGTGGACAGTAGGCAGTCTTTGTGCCCTGCCCACAAATCCAGGCCTATATATTGTGAGTGGGTCCCTAAGCTCAGTAAGTACTGGGGGCATCTTCGGAGGCACAGATCTTCACAGGAAAAATAATGTGCAGCATTTGTACCCTACTTCTTTGTTAATCCTTACTTCTTTTTTAATTAGGTACTTGGCTTTTCTGTATAAGTTGAACTAAAGGTGACTAGGGTTGTCACTATTCTCAAAAGAAGAAAGGCTAAATACTGCCCTTTCTTTTACCTGATGTCTTCCTTCCTACATTACAATAATTAATACATTAGCATTAAAGGGTACGTTCACCTTTAAAGTTTCTTAAACTAAACAACTTTTCATTTGGGAATGGTCCTTGAATTGGTAGCCTATTCTGGCATGCAACTGTCTGGTTCTTAGGATCGAAGACCCAATAGACAAAAAAACCCCAGAATGACTGGGTTTCAGAATTATGAATGTTCACGTTTTTATGTGTTATCCTTCTGTTTAGTGCCTGGTAGGAAGTGTAGCTATAGAGGAAGCAGACCCCACAGTCGCAGACTGCGTGATCTATAGCTGCTCTTTATCGCCTAAAATTTTCATGGCTTCTGCAAAATATCTGCAGTGGGCAGACTTGAGGGGGAGGCGAAGTGGAGTGGAGAAAGGCAGTAAGAATCTGGTGGGCAGGCTGTGGCACTTTGGCCCCTCCAAATATTTTTCGAGCAGGGGCCCAGCATCTCATTGTCACAACCGCTGCTTGTTTTGTGTTTATATAGGCTTCCATTATCACAAAAAATTTGTTTAAAATCTTTTTCCACCTGCGTCAATACAATCTGATATAAAACATATCTGATGAATATGTTTATCTTTTTCATTCCAAAAACAGCCCAGTAAGTGAACAGGTGGCACAAATGAAGATGACATTTTCATGATCATATTATCATTATACGGCCCATTATCTCAGCCAGCCTCTAATGAGTAAATGAGAAAAAAAATTGCTTACTTCTTCAGCACTACAATCTCATTCTCCACCACGGCTTCTTTCCCTCGGAGAGCTTTCTTAGGGATGCATTTCAGGGCCACCAGTCGCTCAGAATTCTTCTCTTGGGCTAAGACCACCTCGGAGAACGCCCCTCTGTTAACCAAAAATAAAGGTCAACTGGTAGATCCCAATCTACCTTTTGGCACCCCTGCTTTATGATGTCACTTGTAGCACATCAGGTTATACAGGCAGGGAATTAGTCTGTGACTTCTAAATAGGGGACATTGTTCCCTATAAAAGTGAAATTGGCTGATTTCCTAAAGCAGCCTATGCAGGGATATCTTGAGTTACTGTTGGAGCTAATGCTAGAGTCGGTGAATATCCTGAACTGTCAGTAATTGGAGCTCTGTATGTCATTGTCTTAATCAACCTAGAGATGCAAAGTATGGGTTGGGTTGTGCAATGCTGGAAGACTCTGGATGACAGGGCTGGACTGGAGTCATGGCACACTGGGTAAATATCGGTGGGCTCCAGCCCAGACCCGCTCCTCATCTGCCTGTGACTAACGGCTTTCCTCCCTGGCCTCCCACAATTGTGGCCCTCTGCTTGCAAGGGGAGGACCTGAAGGGGCCTGACAATATGGGGGGCCCTGAGATAGTATCCCTGGTGGGCCCCGGACCCCCATTCTGATGTTATGTTCACCATAGATGAAATCATAGCTAACAATGAGTTGAGTGCAGGAACAACTGGACTTATTCATTCCTGGGTTTGTTCTATGCAATTATATTACTAATTGTAGGATGACTGGAGGATACTTTCTGATCATTACATTCTTACTACATATACTAATGAATTGTTGGATGATGTAGTCCTTTCGTTGTTTAGTTTGGTTCAACTTCAGAGTTAGGCACCGCCAGACCTAGTGACTTTCACAATATAAAGAATAGACTCTGGAGAACCAATTGCTGATTAGTGATTCATTTATTCAAAACCAGTGCACGACATGTTTCGGGCCCAGTGGCCCTTCCTCAGGTGCTTGTACAAATGCTGTGGGTAACCCAAACCCTTTTAAAACCATCAAAACAAACAAGAGTGTCCATTCCCATGTGGCTAGACACATACATATACATTGTAACAAAAATTCTCTTGTAGAGTACTGCCATCTTCAGGCCTACTCCAATATTGCACCACAGATACAGTAATAGAAAACATTCATTAAATGCTGCAAATTACAGTTGTAGGTAGTCTCCTACCTTATAAGTCACTAACAGTCCATGCGGTATTGTAAACACGCTGAAAAAATAAATAAATAGATTACAATTTACAAAAAGCACTTAAAGCTCAGTGCATCATTTAGGCCTAATGGTTCCAGTGTATTCAATGCATCTATCCATTTGGCCTCCTGTTGGAGTAACATTCTCTTCCTATCCCCACCCCTACTTGGAGCAGGGACCTCCTCCAATACTTGCCATCTCAGGCTAGCGCTGTTGTGCTTATTTTCAAAAAAATGTTTCCCCACCGGAGTATGGGTTTTAATTTCTTTTGGATTATAATTTGTTATCAACCTTTTGTGCTCATTGATCCTTAGACGTATTTTTCTAGATGTCTGACCTACATACATCTTGCCGCAAGGGCATTTAAGGCCATATATGGCAAAGTCCGTATTGCAAGTTGCGTATTGTTTTACTTTAATTTTATTACCTCGTAATGGGTGGAATAATGAATCTAAACTGTGTGAATTCATTGAGTATATTAACACACAACATCCAACCATCAAATTTACTGCGGAGTACAATACTAGAATGGTGCACTATTTGGATGTAAATGTGATCAAAGAAGGCAACTCCCTGACAACTGATTTATATAGCAAACCTACTGAACGGAATAACATGTTGCATAGGACTAGCTATCATACACCTAGCACCCTGAAAGGTATACCTAAGGAACAATTCCTTAGGATAAGACGGATAGCTTCCGATGATCTGAAGTATCTAAATAGTGCTAATGGTTTAATTGAGAAGTTTGTAGCAAGAGGCTATGACAGACAGACATTAACCCAAGTACGTGATGAAGTCTTTAAGGTTAAAAGGGAATCTTTACTTCACAAAACAAATATTAAAAAAGAATCAACACGCTTCCCTTTTGTGTCTACGTATGGCCCAAATAGTAAAACAATGCAAAACCTACTTTGTCATTACTGGCCTATTATACAGAAAGACCCTTCTTTGGGAAAATACTGCAAAGACCTCCCCATTTTTTCCTACAAACGGGGAAGGAACCTAGCTGACAGATTAGTCAAGTCTGACCTGAGATGTAAACAGAAAACCACGAGATTCCTAGGCACTCCCAAAGTAGGTACTTTTCCATGTTTAAACTGTGGCTGCTGCAACTCCATTATTAAAGGGGAATACATAACCCACCCATTACGAGGTAATAAAATTAAAGTAAAACAATACGCAACTTGCAATACGGACTTTGCCATATATGGCCTTAAATGCCCTTGCGGCAAGATGTATGTAGGTCAGACATCTAGAAAAATACGTGTAAGGATCAATGAGCACAAAAGGTCGATAACAAATTATAATTCAAAAGAAATTAAAACCCACACTCCGGTGGGAAAACATTTTTTTGAAAATAAGCACAACAGCGCTAGCCTGAGATGGCAAGTATTGGAGGAGGTCCCTGCTCCAAGTAGGGGTGGGGATAGGAAGAGAATGTTACTCCAACAGGAGGCCAAATGGATAGATGCATTGAATACACTGGAACCATTAGGCCTAAATGATGCACTGAGCTTTAAGTGCTTTTTGTAAATTGTAATCTATTTATTTATTTTTTCAGCGTGTTTACAATACCGCATGGACTGTTAGTGACTTATAAGGTAGGAGACTACCTACAACTGTAATTTGCAGCATTTAATGAATGTTTTCTATTACTGTATCTGTGGTGCAATATTGGAGTAGGCCTGAAGATGGCAGTACTCTACAAGAGAATTTTTGTTACAATGTATATGTATGTGTCTAGCCACATGGGAATGGACACTCTTGTTTGTTTTGATGGTTTTAAAAGGGTTTGGGTTACCCACAGCATTTGTACAAGCACCTGAGAAAGGGCCACTGGGCCCGAAACATGTCGTGCACTGGTTTTGAATAAATGAATCACTAATCAGCAATTGGTTCTCCAGAGTCTATTCTTTATACATATACTAATGGCTTGCAAAAAGCTTTGATTGACAGATCTTTAATTCATGCAGTTAATGTGCTAATTCCTCAAGGAAGAGAGAAACAAAAGGAGAGAGGCATCTCTCCAGCATTTCTATATCCCACTTATCCTTATTCATGAAGGCCTTGATGCGGTGTTGGTACCAGGGGCCCAGAAGAGAACCCATAATGGCCCACACACCCCAAATGCCAACACAGAAAATCCCTGTGCTGCTGCTGCTGCACACCCAGACCATGACCTTCATTAAGTAAGAGAGCACCCAGGCAACAAGATAAATTTAACAAGTGGTAGTAATAACAGCATTATGGTCCATATTGGTTTTCAGGCAACTATTGCACTTAGCAGTGTAAGGCTTCAGGGGAACTGTTCTGCTTAAGGGGGGGTCTTTGAGTTGCCACACAGTTGTATGCAGTGGGAGGTTCATGAATTCAGCTCAGATATTAGGGAAAGGGAGCTGCAATAGTAAAGTATACTCTGAGGCTTATTTATAAAGACTGGTCAAATTTGCACATGGGCAGTAACTCATAACAACCCATCAGTGATTGGCTTTTTTCAGCTAGCTGCAGGTTTTGCAATGAAAACAAATTTTTGATTAGTTTTCATGCGTTGCTGCCCAGGGGCAAATTTGCCCAATGTTTATAAATGAGCCCCACTGGCAGATTGACTGCCCCTCTATACCCATCTATGGGCCAAAAAAACAACTTCCTACCCTATCAAGGCAAGTTAGAAAAACGGCTCTGCACCATACTCTTGTTTGTTGATGTAACTTTATATAAAGGATGTTGGACTACAACAGCTCAGCAGTCTCCCACAGCCCAAGGCTTAAGACATATTCCAAGACTGTATGTTTTTGGTACATGTGAGTGTGTTTCTAAAGGGACAGCCTCCCACGCATTGGTCGCCCGCTCCCCAAAACCATGTTCAGAGCATCACTTTTTTATTAACTAGCAATGCTTCTCGTTAGCAGAAGGAGGCTGGCACCGTCTCCCACGGACTGTGGCACTGCGTAGGCGTAGGAGGGCAGTGACAACGGCACCCAGCCAGGCTGACATGATGGCAAAGGCTCAAGGCAGAGGAGGAGGATTAATCAGATGGCTTTTAGTGTAGGAAGGAGGCATGTACAGAGATCCCCACTGATTCCTATGTTCTGCCTGGCCTCACGTTAAATGCCTCCTTAGAAAACCTTCTCTGTGCACTAACTACCTTCTGCGGCACCAAGGCATGAAGTGCTGGGCGCCCCTCCTCTGGCACAGTGTGGGTAGAGGAACATAATTAGGGTGGAAGGAAAAATGAGGATTGAGAAAACAACATTATACTGTATGAAGCAGGTGCAACCTACAAAGGCAGGCAGACAGTAAAAGCATCTAGTCCTCTGAAATGGGACCGTGGATTGGGTGTTGGGACTAGTTTAAGGCCATCAAGGCCTGCTGGGAGTTATAAAGCTACAGCTGCCGGAGGGCCTTCGTTTGGGCTCATTGCTGTTAAAAAAGTATATTCTACCATGTAGAAATATTATGCTTTTTCTATATAGACCTTTATTTTTTATGGATGTGCTGCTCCAAATTGGGCCAAAGTATGAACAATTTTTTGCACTGATTTTAAGTAGGGATGCACTGAATCCACTATTTTGGATTCGGCCGTACCCCCGAATCCTTTGTGAAAGATTCGGCCGAATACCGAACCGAATCTGAACCCTAATTTGCATATGCAAATGAGGATGGGGTGGGGGAAAAAAGAGCCGCTCGCTCTTTGACAAAAAGTGACATGATTTTAAGGATTCCTGCTGAAAAAAGCTGAATCCTGGCCGAATACCAAACCGTATCCTGGATTCGTGCATCCCTAATTTTAAGGGGGTCACAGCAACATCTCAATAGACAGTCCCAGAAAAAGCAAATACCATTTGAAATACCATAACCCTCTCTCTCTAGAGCACTCTTGGAGCTACAGGAAGAATCTCCCTACAGCTAAATGTACCTGCAGTGGCCTAAGTATAAGGGGTGCAACTGAATCAGGGCCTGCACCCAAAAGGGACTGCTTTAAGGCTTGGGTGCTGTGATGGATAGCCTGCTGTAGCCTGGGAGGCCCATGGCACGACGACAGGAAGCTGTCTGCATGGGGAACATTGAGTTTAGGGCCTCTTGCATATATAGGGCTGGGCACATGGGTTTCTAGCTCTGCCGCTGTTCACTTATGGTTTAACCACACAAGTTCTGCAAACTGGCTTCCTTGCTTAGATTCATCAGTATGTCTATCCCTAAACTAGCTAATCCTCATTCCTCTAGGGCAGTGATCCCCAACCAGTAGCTTGCGAGAAACATGTTGCTCTCCAACCCCTTGGATGTTGCTTCCAGTGTCCTCACACCAAGTGCTTATTTTTGAATTCCAGGCTTGGAGGAAAGTTTTTGTTGCATAAAAACCATGTGTACTGCCAAACAGAGCCTCTTGTAGGTTGACAGTCCACATAGGGGCTACCAAATGGTCAATCACAGTCCTCGTTCGGCACCCCAAGAACATTTTTCATGCTAGTGTTGCTCCCCAACTCCTTTTACATCTAAATGTTGCTCACGGGTTGGGGATCCCTGCTCTAAGGTTGCCACCTATCCCCTTAAATAATGAGTGACATATTAAATCCAACCCTACATGGTTTATTCAGAATTTATTTTGGTGTTTGAGTAGCTTTATAGAAATCCAGCGTGCATCTGAATAAAGTGGTAATTAGCTTTGGAGGGGGTGGGTGCAACCTATGAAGGGCTACTACATCAACCCCAATCCCCTACTTGCCCTTCGTAGTCCTACATGTGATGTAATGGCATATGGAAGCTAAGCTCTACTTGCTGCGCATTTTACTTTAATCTTAGACTGAAGGTTTTCAGGCCAAACAGTTATTTTCAGAGCAGTGCTTGAGAATAAAAGCACACTAATGTTATAATTGCAGGCTTTCACTCCTCCATATTGCACTCACAGCTCTCTGTTAGGAGCTCCAGCAAAACACTGCTTCCAAATTCTTTGGCTCTTGTTCCCCCCCCTCTATTGGATCTTCATGCATTGTAACATTCAGACTGGGGAGAGAGATTGAACCAACCAGGAAAACAAATCTGCTTCTGTTTCAGTCCCTGGATTAATTGGCATAAATATGGGTTTGCTTTTTCCAAATCGAGGGATAAATTACCCAGTGAGAGTACAACAAACAAGATTGTTACAATATGGTGCACTTCTAACCAGGCACTCTTTGAGTAAACTGTTTCAGGTGCATTGGCATCTGTGTTTCATTATTTTTTGTAGATCATTGGCATCTAAACTCCCTAAGTCATTACAATTTCCATAGCAAGTAACAAAGGGAGATTTGGAGTGTTTGGTGCAGCCTCCAGAGCTACTAAAAGCTGTGGCCTTAAAAGCAACATGTGCCACAGTCCTACAGTCAGTCCCAAAGGTTTCTGTTATCCTATCCTTTTATACCTGTCACCTGTGTGCCCAGGATCAGACTGGAACCTTGGGGGACCACCGGGGCTGCAAAATGAAGGGCCCTTCTGGCAGTTCCCGGGAGCCCCCTCCCCAACTCCAAACCCCTGCCTGCACCGTGCGCATTGCATAATAGATGCAGCGTGCATGCAGGAAAGGTGTAACAACATTTCTTTATGGGGCAGCCGGGGAGCAAGTCTGGGCCGGCCGGGGCCCACCGGCCCAGTCCAACCCTGCGTGTGCCACATTCAAATGTAAAAAGAGTTGGGGAGCAACCAGGCTATTTGTAAGCACTTATGTGGACTGGCATCCTACAGGAGGCTCGGTTTGGCAGGAATATTTTACCGGCCTGGCTAATGTTACTTATAGGGAAAAACCATAAAAATACAGGAAGGCCGGTATTTTCTTTCCACAAAAGGTGGTAACTCTAAGTTCAGCAGAAATGTTTTGTATTGCCTGCACCCATCCACATGGATCATTCAAGCCAGTCATTCATGGTTTAATATTGTTTGCCAATTTAACCTTTTTTGGACCCTGAATGGAACTAAAATGCTGCTTGACTAATATTTTGAGGCTCAACTAGATGCTTTTCAAAGTGTTGGCTGCAAAAACTATTTTGGGTAAGGACTACATCAGGCAGATCTTTACAGGCCCCTGTTGTGATCTGACCATTGACCTGATTGGCAAATGATTGGATCAGCCCGATTTGATAAGATATCGTTACACTCTATAGTAAGCAGTGTTTGGGTGCCAGGGGTATAGTTCTAAGAACTAAATAAAGCTACAGTTATAGGTGCATTATTCATCCTCCTCTGTTGGACACTTACGCTCCCAGCTTCTCCTTGATGTTGTACACCATATTGATGTCCTCAATTTTCTTCTTGATGTTCTTCCCAAGAGGCATGTTTATAACTCAGTTTAAATGGCGGCCCTGCAAAACAGACATTTAGAGTAGATTAGAGGCATCCAAGCCTGTCGGTGTTCAACCCCTTTAAACAGATTAGCCGGAAAAATTCTGGTTCGCTTAAAGGCAAAACCCGACACTAATTCAATGGATCTTTTCCTCCAACCAGTTTATATAAATGTAGGCGTAACTACAGAGGAAGCAGACCCTGCAGTTGCAGAGGGGCCCAGGAGATATAGGGGGCCCCATGAAGCCCAAATAAAGAGCAATTTCAACATATAATGATAAAACATGACAACTTCTTGATATTTTGCAGGTCCTAAAATGAATTTGCATTGGGGCCTAGTAACATCTAGTTAAGCTACTGTTAAGGAATCTTGACATGTACGTCACAATATTGACTTCAATGTCAAAAGGAGTTTGACTTGGTGTGGCTGTAATCATTAAACTCCATTGGTATCTGTCATGATACAGGCCTGTAATAGTTAATAAAACAGGCCAAGGTATCATGAGAAATATTTCTACCAGCATCTAAATCAGACACATAACAGGCCTCTGTTCACTATGGTCAGAGGGGTCAGAGCTGTAATGCCCTCCTCCATGCCCTGGCTGATAAGAGCCATTCCATGGGGAGGGGGGGAAGCCCAAGGAGTGAGAACTTAAAGTTCCCAGCAAGACCCTCAAAGGTGAAGTAAAGGTTACATATAATGTATACTCCAATATATTTATCCTTACAGAACCCATACCTGTTGTACCAACAGTATAAAAAACTGATGATGGGTTCAAGGCAATTTCATCTTTCCAACGAGTCCAAACATGACTAGGTTTGGTACTCTGTATGTTAGATGTGAATATCTGGGCAGGGGCAGGTCACAAAGTATTGATGTTTAGTATCTATGGAATCCCTATAACCAATGAATATAATATCATCTCTCTCCTATGTTCCAATGGAGAGTTATGGTCATTATATTCTTGGTCCAGTTCCTACTCACAGGAGGTCATAAAAACTCAATCTGTGTCCTGCTAGGCCACGCCCCCTTACATTCCTGAGAGAGGGGGGAGTGTGCAGTTACCTGATGCCCTGAAATCACTAATAAATAGTCAGCTCTTCTGACTAAACTTTGGATTTACTTTGGAGGACCAATTGCGATTGGAAGTTATCCCGTTTGTTTCCCCTTGCCTCCAGGACCAGGAATTCTATATCTTTGGAGTTAAGTATAGGTTTTCCATGTTTTCCCTTTTATTTTACAACTGTTTGTAATCGTATTATTGAATGTATGTCTCTTTTTGTAACATCTTTTTGTATATTGCACTGTTATACCTTTTATAATATTAAAGAGAATTTAATAAGATTGTCTTTGATGCTCTAAACGAACCTAGCCTGAAAGAGTTGAGCCTTAACCCTCTGCATGCTGAAGTACTTGTTGAATCAGTAGGTGTATTGTGAATTATTACCTGTTAGAGAGAACAGGGGAATAGTCACATTAGGTTTCTATCGCCTGTGAATGATAGATGGTGGCAGCGAATGAGTTTTGTGGGTGTTGGTTGGTGTTTGGGGTGCTTTTGTGTTAGTCTAACCTGTGTGCAAGGTGGGTGAGAGACTGAGTGAGTGATCCCTGATAGCCACACCTAAAGTCACGTGCGGTTGGAAGTATCGTGTTCGTGACAGATTGGTAGGCAGCGGTGGCATATTTTTGATTTAGAGCATTAGTGCTTGGGTTAAGTCATTAAACCTTGCACTAAAGATCTGTAAATCCTTGCGAGGAGTATACAGTCTTCAAAGACAAACTCAGTGCATACTATTTTTATTAAGACATACTTGCAAACAGTTTCCCTTCCCTTCTTGTTTTTCTTTTCTATCTTTTATTTTGGCAAAGTGTTGCAAGATGGCAGCATTTTACAAGAGGCAGACCAAGGAGACCCTCATCAATCTCTGTGAGCAAAGAGGAATTGATGCAGCGGACAAATCGAAGGAAATGTTGATTTGTGCCTTGGTGCAGCAGCAGCAGCAGAAAGAGATGCAGCAGCAGAAAGAGATGCAGCAGCAGCAGCAGCAGAAAGAGATGCAGCAGCAGCAGCAGCAGAAAGAGATGCAGCAGCAGCTGAAAGGCAGGCAGAACGACAGCATCAACTGGAGTTAGCAAAGCTCCAGCAACAAAACTCACACCTACCGTCCATGGAACCCAGGGTGGCCCATCCTTTCCATATTTCCCATGACAAATTCCCGACCATGGAGAAGGATGGAGATATGGACACCTTCCTGCGTGGGTTTGAGAGGACTTGTAGACAGTACCAACTGCCCCGGGAACAATGGGCAAAGTACCTTACCCCAGGGTTAAAAGGCAAAGCCCTGGAAGCCTTTGTGGATTTACCACCAGAGCTCGATGGGGATTATGATGCTATCAGACAAGCCTTAATTGACCGTTACAATCTTACTCCAGAAAGATATAGGAAACGGTTTCGTTCCCTACAAAAAGGCCCTGCTGACAGCTATGCAGATATCCTAAGTAGTTTGAAAACTACCTTTAAGCAATGGGTCTCTGGACTGGATGTTACCACAGTTGAGGATTTAACTGATTTGATGGTCAAAGATCAGTTTCTACACGTATGTCCATTGGAAGTACAGCAGTTTGTTATGGACCGGGAGCCTAAAACAGCAGACCAGGCTGCCAAGCTTGCTGATACTTATGCAGCTAGTCGGATGCCAGAGCACCGCAGAGCATCTGTACCAAGCTACAAGGAGCGATCAACAGGAGGAACCTCACACAGCAGTCTACAGTCTGGTGAGAATTCATCTTTTGGGGGGTCTGTTGCAGCTGTGGGGCAGAAGGATACCCGCCGATGTTTTTCCTGCAACCAGGTGGGCCATGTGAGAACTGACTGTCCACAAAAGAAGGAACCAACTTCACCTGGACAGCCTGTTGTGATGCTCGTGTCTGGTAAGCCTGAGAATCTACATCATCATATGCAGTCTGTGATTGTGGGGGACAAAGTGACTCAGGGACTAAGAGACTCAGGTTCTAATTTTTCTCTGGTGCGTCCAGAGATGATAAACACTGGGGACATTATTCCTGGAAAGACTTTGTCCATAAAGGGAGTGGGTGGGAGCCACCCAAAGGTGCCTGTGGCAAAAGTTTTCTTGGATTGGGGTGTGGGGAGAGGTCTAAGGGAAGTGGGTGTAACTAATGAAATTCCTGTAAATGTCTTGTTGGGGAATGATTTGGGTTACATGATAACTGCTTTTGTGCCCTATGACCAGGTCTCACTAGGTCCAGCCGCGCTGGAGTGTGGCCACCCACCTCAACAGGTAATTGTAAAAAGTACAATGCAGCAAAGTAACTGGGAGGGAGGACTGGGAGGCAGGAGCCAGAGTCAACCAGTGCCTGAACCAGTGTTGTCCCAAAGTAGGGATAAGAAGGGAGAGGGGGAGGAGAGGTTTCCCCTAGGAGTCTCCCTGGTGCAGCCCGGTAGTATACCGGCAGTGAGGGATTTCCAGCGTGTAATCCCTGATCCTGTACCCAAACTGCCTGAGGTCTTGAGTGGAGGTCAGCAGCTACGCCAAGCTCAGGAGTCAGTGCAGAAGCATGAGGGACAGGTGGTTAGGACTCAGAGTAGGGTCCTAGTGGATAGTGCCACTCAGACTGGGGAGAGTGATGGTAGTGGTGGGCCAGGAATAGCCCTCATGCCAGAACCAGTACTGAGGGGGGCTAAGGTGGTCAGTACTAAGGAGGAAAGGCTGACAGTACCAGGAGTTGCTCCCAAGTCAGATAGCAACAAAGTAGTTTTTCCAGAAGTCCAGAGTATTAAGGACGAGCCCAGTGGTTTATGCCAACCCAAGACTAAGCAGGTCAGTGGAGACCAGGGTGGCATCAAGGGGGTGGGAGGCCTCCAGCTACTTTCTATGTCTAGGCCCAGGGAATGAGAGATTAGAGATAGGCTGGAGGGCCCCTCAGTGAACAGGGTGGGAGGCCGCCAGCTAGTTTCTATGTCTAGGCCCAGGGAATGGGAGATTAGAGATAGGCTGGAGGGCCCCTCAGCGAACAAGGTGGGAGGAATAGGTCAGGTGCCTGAGGAGAGCAGTGATAGACCATTGCCTACTATGCAAACCTGCACTCTGTCCAGAGACAGTGCAGATAGAGGCAAAACGGGAAGTATACCTACATCAAACCAGTCCAGTACCTGGGATAATACTGATACAGCCCTCAAGGAACAAGACTTTAGGCCTGGGAGGTAGCCTGATCCCTCATACTGTATAATATGAATGGATATTTCGATAATGACCTGGCTATGGCTATGGATTTATGTTTTCATTGTGGCAAGGTTAAGAGTGACCTGTAAGTCAATCTCCCCTTGCTCACTCTAAAAAGGGGAGGTGTCATGATACAGGCCTGTAATAGTTAATAAAACAGGCCAAGGTATCATGAGAAATATTTCTACCAGCATCTAAATCAGACACATAACAGGCCTCTGTTCACTATGGTCAGAGGGGTCAGAGCTGTAATGCCCTCCTCCATGCCCTGGCTGATAAGAGCCATTCCATGGGGAGGGGGGGAAGCCCAAGGAGTGAGAACTTAAAGTTCCCAGCAAGACCCTCAAAGGTGAAGTAAAAGTTACATATAATGTATACTCCAATATATTTATCCTTACAGAACCCATACCTGTTGTACCAACAGTATAAAAAACTGATGATGGGTTCAAGGCAATTTCATCTTTCCAACGAGTCCAAACATGACTAGGTTTGGTACTCTGTATGTTAGATGTGAATATCTGGGCAGGGGCAGGTCACAAAGTATTGATGTTTAGTATCTATGGAATCCCTATAACCAATGAATATAATATCATCTCTCTCCTATGTTCCAATGGAGAGTTATGGTCATTATATTCTTGGTCCAGTTCCTACTCACAGGAGGTCATAAAAACTCAATCTGTGTCCTGCTAGGCCACGCCCCCTTACATTCCTGAGAGAGGGGGGAGTGTGCAGTTACCTGATGCCCTGAAATCACTAATAAATAGTCAGCTCTTCTGACTAAACTTTGGATTTACTTTGGAGGACCAATTGCGATTGGAAGTTATCCCGTTTGTTTCCCCTTGCCTCCAGGACCAGGAATTCTATATCTTTGGAGTTAAGTATAGGTTTTCCATGTTTTCCCTTTTATTTTACAACTGTTTGTAATCGTATTATTGAATGTATGTCTCTTTTTGTAACATCTTTTTGTATATTGCACTGTTATACCTTTTATAATATTAAAGAGAATTTAATAAGATTGTCTTTGATGCTCTAAACGAACCTAGCCTGAAAGAGTTGAGCCTTAACCCTCTGCATGCTGAAGTACTTGTTGAATCAGTAGGTGTATTGTGAATTATTACCTGTTAGAGAGAACAGGGGAATAGTCACATTAGGTTTCTATCGCCTGTGAATGATAGATGGTGGCAGCGAATGAGTTTTGTGGGTGTTGGTTGGTGTTTGGGGTGCTTTTGTGTTAGTCTAACCTGTGTGCAAGGTGGGTGAGAGACTGAGTGAGTGATCCCTGATAGCCACACCTAAAGTCACGTGCGGTTGGAAGTATCGTGTTCGTGACAGTATCATTAAATTCATACATCAGTAATGGTAGCTGATATTCGTTGCACTGGTAGAAAAAATGCACCATTTTAGGTATGTAGAGCTACCATATTATATATGTTTTATGTACTGAAGATGAATCATGGAAGAAAATAGGCAATAGCCTAACACTGGATGTGCCATGGCCAAAGATGAGCCCTGCTCTGCATCTAAAGAGCATTTATCGAGGGTTCTTAGTGGTTGACTAAGAACCATAGGTTCCCATAAAGAGGGGGCTTAAACAGGTTTGGGATCTGTTTCTGCCCTGCAGAGGAAGCAGACCCTGAGGCTGCAGGGGGGACCAGAAGGTAAAGGGGCTAGACATTTAGGGGGCCTGAAGAATAATTTGCTGTGGGGCCCAGTAATATCTAGTTACACCACTGGCTTTCCGGATAACTGATCTTTCTATAATTTGGATCTTCATACTTCGTCTGATAGAAAATCATTTAAACATTAAATAAGTCCATTAGGCTGGTTTTGCTTCCAAAAAGGAATAATTATATCTTTGGAACAAGTACAAGCTACTGTTTATTATTACAGAGTAGAAATTCAAAAATTGAGCACTCGCCCTCTCTCACCTGCACGTGTAAATTCAGCAAACCTGTGTGCTTGCACGCAGCATGCCTCCGGTCCAGGCCAATACCACGTAGAAACAAAACAGAAGTTGCGGAGCATATCGGCAGCTGAATCAAAAAATCTTCATTTATTGGGAATAATTAAAAGCATCAATATCATAGCAGTGACTTGTACCCCTACGCTTGGCGTCAAGCGTAGGGGTATAAGTCACTGCTATGATATTGATGCTTTTAATTATTTCCAATAAATGAAGATTTTATGATTCAGCTGCCGATATGCTCTGCAACTTCTGTTTTGTATTATTGCAGAGAAAAGGGAAATCATTTTTTTATTTAAATTTGGATTATTTGGATAAAATGGAGTCTATGGGAGACGACCTTAACGTAATTCGGAGCTCTTTGGGTAACGGGTCCCATGCCTGTAATAATAATACTGAATGAGGAGGGTTAGTTCCCCTTTAATTTAAAGGTTTACATCACCTCAGTGCCACCTAAATGATCTCAGATTTGGATTTTCTCTCTCATGACTGTTAGGAGGCTGTTTACTTTATGACTTGAGCAAGGTGCAAATACTTCTGTGAGTCACAAGCCCACGTTGCATAATGGGCTTTGGTAGTGCCGCAGGATGGGGAAAGCCATTCGTTTGTATGCTATAAGCGCCTGGTTGCAATGACTACTGCAATTTAAGGCCAGCGAGCCGTATCAGTGGCAGATGTGATGTGTGTGTGTTCACTTGAATGTTATATTAAAGGGGGAATCTCCAGTCTCTGGTTCACTGAGATTGGTAAGTAATGATTATCCAGAGAAGAATGCATGCGATGTGTCTGTTGCAATGCTCTGCTTGTTAGGCAAGTATTCTCTGTGTAAAGGGAAAAATTAATCAGTCATAGAGATCTGAAGAAGGGAAGAAGTTTACAGAGTTAATAGCAATACAGCTACTGGTATCCCTATGGCTAACAATCAGATCAGGCCCATTTGGGCCAACTTCAGACTCCCTCTAATAGGATCACATGGCTGATTGCCTAAATGCTTCCTCCGTTTCAGCATATCAACATGCTACAACCAAGGGCAAGACTCAATGGTGTGTTTTGACCCGACACGTCGCAATGCGACTAAACGCATGTGACGTGTCGGATGGTTTACTGTAAAAAGGAAGTGAAGGAGAAATCACATGTTACAATTACATTGATCCGACTGTCGGATGAAGCTGCGATTTCATCCGGCAGTCGGATCAATGTAGTTGTAACATGCGATTTCTCCTTTACTTCGGTTTTCAGTAAACCATCTGACACGTCTCATGCGTTTAGTTGCATTGCGATGTGTCGGGTGAAAACGCATCATCAAGTCCTGCCCTTAAGGTGGCCAGACACAGGCAGATGGGTCATTTAGACTGGTTCAGCAGCTCATCTGCCCGTATGTGGGGGCTTCTAACTAGGGTTGCCACCTCACCCCTTTAAAACTGAACACGTATGGAATCTACAGCCTGCATGGCTAATTAGCAATTCATTTATGCATGCTGCAGACTGAACTGATTTTTGTGCAGCCATGCATCTAAATGAATTGCTAATTAGCCATGCAGGCTGTGGATGTATTTGATTTTAAAGGGGTGAGGTGGCAACCCTACTTTCGATGGGTCTCCCCGATCGATATCAGGTTTGAACTTTCCTGCTGAACTGAAAAATAAAGGAAAAGAAATTTGGGAAATTGCCCAGTGCCCTTGGGTGTGTTTGGGCCTCATAGCTTTATTAAGGAAAATAAAAAGAGGGTTAATTTCTGGACTGTGCAACAGGATATACTTCCTTCCAATTATCTGTGATTATCTCCTCCCCCCCCCTGGGAGAGATTTCCTAAGTTTTCTATCATAAAAGTGTTCTATTTTAGGTTCTGCAAATATTTTGAGGTCTGGTAACACCAAAAAATAGGAACAATTATTCATTGTTTCTTTTGAAGCTGAAGTCCCTTTTTTCTAAAGACAGAGTTTATCACATGTTCAATGTTTAACTTTTATTAGAGCCATGCCAAATAGTATTGGCACCCAAGGCATCCACCTGCTCAGCACCATCCTCTCCACCCCATGTTCACAAGCCACCTGTCATCCTCAGTCTCTTGGGCTCTCTCAGTTCCCCGTGTACCTTCCAGACATTATGCTCCAGTTGCACCACCCCTTTAACTGCGTCTAAGGCACATGCCACTAGGGCTGCCACCTGTCCAGTTTTGAACTGGACAGTTAGGTTTTTACACCCACTGTCCTGTTGAAGAATGTCTGCCCGGTTTTCAAAAGTCTGAAAACTGGGCAAGCCTGTCCCCTGCTTCTGGAGCGATTTGGCCAATGATGAGCCGCCACATCACTGACCGGACCCTCTGCATCACTGACCCGCCCCTCTGCTTCACTAGTCTGCCCCCCTGCATCACTGGCTCGCCCCTCTGCGTCACTGGCTCGCCCTTCTGCGTCACCGGCCCTCGGCCCTCCACATCACCAGCCCCTCCGTGTCACCGGCCCTCACCCCTCCACATCACCAGCCCCGCCCCTACCGAGTCACTGGCCCTCACCCCCCCAGGGGCGCTGCGCCAATGAAACTCGCCTCAGGAGGCAGGGCCCCACTAGTCACTAGGGGAGGCAAAAATGCTGCTCCTGGTAACTTTAAGAGCCAAGAGAGTCTTGGCTCCCCTGGTCCCTGTCTTCTTTGTGGACCCCTTCCGGCTCAAAAAGGTGAGCGCATGGAAAAGGGGGGCGGCAGCGATCTCTCCTGGCCCCCCACGTCACCGGCCCTCCCCTCTGTGTCACTGGCTTATGTCATCAACCGCAACCTCTGACATCACTGGTGCAGCCCTCTGTCCGTATTAAAAGGAAGGAAAAGTGGCAACCCTATTTGCCACTGCTCCCTCCTCTAGTTTTGTCCCTGTCAACTATCCTTTGTTCATTTTGTTCAGGGGGCCTTCAGCTTTAGAACCTTCCACCCATGTGTCATAGGCCTAAGGCAATAGCGCATAAAACACTTCTACCTCCCAGTGGCAAAACCTATGGGGTGCAGCAGGGGGTGCAACAACACCCAGGCCTATCCCACTGCCCATGTGCCCCAGTTACCTCCTCTATAATTCAGTATGTGCAAGCTAAGAGCCATTTTTTGGCAAGATCATGAAATAAGACAGATCAAGCAAATCTAATCATTTGGCCCCTGTGCCAATTTCCTAGCTGCCCAATCAATTTGGAGAATGCCTGCCCTTTTGTTGATTGCCCACCAAGGCCTCAAGTGCCTGTTATAGTTGACAGTCAAGCCTGACATTTATGGTTCCAGGTGCCGGCAAACACGTTTATTCTGTATAGTTGACATTGGCCCTGTAGGAAACCTTGCACACAGAATGACTGGAATGCAGAGGACTGGCACCATGTATATATGTGTATTTGTACCATTAACTACTACCATGTAAGGGGAGCGAGCAGTCCATTAGCCGGATTAACAAGGGAGCCTGGCCTCATAGTTTATAGGTAAATGGCATGTCTGTGAAGAGTTTACTTTATCCTATCAAGTTGTGATGGCGAGCAGCTCAAATGATTCCAGTCCCACAACTGGTACTCACATCCAATTATTTTCTTTATTTAATGGGAAAACCCAAGTAACAGGGCAAAATGCTGCCGTGTTATGTATTACTATGAATTGGAGCTACCATGTTGATTGCTTCTGCCAGTAAATAAAAATTCTTATCTGCAGATTCTAATGAATGGCTAATTCTAAGCAATTGGCCTTCATTTTTTCTTTTGTATAGTCTTTGACCTATTTGCCTTTTTCTTCTGACTTTTCTCATCTTTTCAGTGAGGGGTCAACGACCCCATCTAAAAAGACAAATTCTCTGTAAGGCTACATGTTTATTGTGATTGCTACTTTTTATTACTCATCTTTTCATGCCCTCCCCTATTCATATTCAGTCTCTCACTAAAATCAATGCCTGTTGCCAGCATGGCTAGGCCCTAGCAACCAGATTGCTGAAATTGCAAACTGGAGAGCTGTTGAATAGAAAGCTTTATAACCCAAAAACCACAAACAGTGTCGGACTGGCCCACCAGGATACCAGGAAAGCTCCCTGGGCCCAAGTGTCAGTGGGCCCTCTTGCTTCTAACCATTTGGCCTATTTCATGGTCATTCCCTATTTCTTTATGGTAAAAAGAGGCTTAATAATGGAAGTATAGTATAGTAATAATAATAATAAAGTACAGTAAGTAGGTATAAAAGACTAGGAGAATAAAGAGGTTCACTTCAGATAGGAGGAATAATAGTTTGGAAAGTGGGCCCCTGGTCACGGTCATCTAAAGTTTACTGGTGGGCCCCTGGTATTCCAGTCCGACACTGACCACAAATAATAAAAAAAGAAACCAATTGCGAATAATCTAGAATATCCCTCTCTATATCATACTGAAAGCTAATTTAAAGGTGACCAACCCCTTAAAGAACGCTGAGACATGCTTAAATGTGCAGCAATAACTATATATTTTTGTCACCAATGACAGAAGTCTTTCCTAAACCGTAGGTGCAACCTAATAGAGTGCTGTGCCACCCAAACCAGGATTGAGCTCCCGGTGTGGGCAACCATGTCTGGTCACATGATGGCATATCAATCGAGTGCCGGCCCGGGCCATCCCGAAAAAAATCATTGGAGTGGCCCGGTGCAGTCGGCAGCCATGCACAAATATTTAAATAATAAGCTGCTGCGAAGGCAGAATTTTAAGCTATAGTGGAGGCTGACCCCATGGTCCAGGCCCCCCTTTTTTTGGTGGTCCCACCGCGGCCTCTGGGTCTGCTTCTTCTATAGTTATGCCACTGCTAACTTTATCCTTGTGCCTAAATTAAGCCTCGCTTCTAGTGAAACTACATTGTAATAAAAACTTTCACAGCAACCAATAAATGCTCCTAAAGGGCAGGAAATAACCGGAGAGCCCACAGGAAAATCTCAGGCAGCGAGAGTGAGGAACTAAGATGAATCGCCGCAGGGTATCACCCATGTGGCCGTAGCCTTATAAACAAAACAGAATGTCTCCTAATCCCAAATTCCCAGTACCATGGTCCCCAGTGCTTCCTGTTGGGCTCACATTGCCTGACAAATTGGAATGAAACAGAAGACTCCAGCATACCCCTTTTCTCCAGCATACCCCTTTCTTCCTGCTTTCAAATGGGGGTCACTGATCCCATCTTAAAAAAAATGCTCTGTAAGGCTACAGATGTATTGTTATTGCTACTTTTTATTAATCATCTTTCTATTCAGGCCTCTCCTATTCATATGCCAGTCTCTTTTTCAAACCAATGCATGAATGCTAGGGTAATTTGGGTCGTAGCAACCAGATTGCTGAAATTACAAACTGGAGAGTTGCAGAATAAAAAGCTAAATAACCTAAAAACCACAAATTATAAAAAAATTAAAGCCAAATGGTCTCAGAATATCACTCTACGTTATACTAAAAGTTAACTCAAAGGTGAACATCCCTTTAATTTAATTTAATAGGGAGTTGAGTATATCAAATATGAATGAATATGAAAAATACCCCAAATAGGGCCAGCATGTTTAGTTAGTGAGCCTTTAATTGCGTTACACATATTGCATCTACTGTGTTGGTTAACATTTGGATTTAGGCTTCCTGACGTTTCTATTATCAGAGCCACTGCACGTGACATCACAAACCTCTTGTGAGGCAAGAGATAACACTATTGTGGGGTGATGTCATTCCCTTTTATAGGCATGTCACGGCTCCTGCTGATACACAATACACAGACACACAGGAGCACACTTACAGTATGCAGTGCTGGACTGAGGGGGAGGTCCAGGGCCAGGGGCGTAACTACAGAGGAAGCAGACCCTGTGGCTGCAGGGGGGCCCAGAAGGTATAAGAGGGCATTATGAGACTCTAATTTATGAGGAATTTCAATGTATATTGGTAAAATAGGACATCCTCTGGATTTTGGGGGCCCTAAAATGTATTCGCTGTGGGGCCCATTAACATCTAGTTATGCAACTGTCAAGGGCCCATCTGGGCTGCCTCTTCAGGGCCCTGTCACTTCTCCTCAGCTTGTACCTTGTTTTCTCTTCTTGCATCTGTAATTTGGCCAGGTGGGAGGTCAGGGGGCAGCGCAGGTTTCAGGTAGGTCTGGGTTGGGGTAAGCAGTGCCCTCCGGAATTTTTCCCCCTGTCAACCCTGACAGCATGTGCCTACAGAAATCCTGTTATTTAGGGTAAAAATATTAATTATAAAGTGACTATTTAATTTTTTTTGTCACATGTGGAATCACTGACCCCTGCAGCATTGTGTAGCCAAATAGAGGCAGAAGCTGTACTTGTCAGTGCAGTTTTACTGAGGTGCAGAACCATATTTATATATAGGCACCCAAGGGCCTGTGGCTATATAAAAACATCATTTTTCAGAGAAAATGTTAAAAATGTCCCAGCTATAGCCAGAGACCTTGCTATCTAATCCAGAGGCAGAGCTGGGGGATGAGAGGTACCTGGGTCTCCAAGAGGCACGCTGCGGCACAATTGACGTCACTCAAGCGCAGGCACATGCTCACTTTGCCAGGGGAGCGTTGCGTTCATAGGTCTGATGCCTAGGGTAGTAATGAACCTAAATACAGCTCTGTTGAGGTACATGGAAGGGAGTGGATCCGCTTCTCTCAGCCTGCAAAAAAATGCAGTCTGGGAACAGTGGAGCCAACACTGTGTGGCCTCAGCTGTGAGAGGCAAAAACTGCAGCAGGTTGATAAAGCAGGCTAATCATTAATGGTTGTGAAAGAATGCATGATGATAAAGGGTGTCATCATAAATCAGAAATGACATGTCTTCCCCCTAACACAGGGTTGTTCTAGAATAGATTACCCATATAGTGCTCGGGCTAGGGAGCTCCAGGTGCTGCAATGCTCAGCCCTGGGCCCAGCACAGATACCCTATGAGCCCTACCTATACCCTTTGAGGGATTTCATGCATGTTTAATATCCCAGATGGAGAAACAATTCCTTGAAGCCCATGGCTAACAAGCAACAAGACATAAGCTTCATTGTCTAATTTCCCCAATGGAGCTCTCCTGTATGGGGACACAACATCCAAAAATTGTTATTTGTACCTGTGTTAATGTTAAACCTGTTATATTACTTTGGAACAAATGTATTCAAAGGGCAAATAAATCCTTAGCTTGATATTAATTGTACAGTATTGTAATCATAATTGCATAGGGTTGGACTGGTGGGTCTGGGGGCTGCCGCCTCGGGGACCCTTTCACACCCCATGCTCCCCAGCCACAACCCCCTCTGCCTCCCTGGCCCCCCTCCCCAGCAGTAACCCCACCTCCACCAGTCTCCCCCCCCTTTACTTTATTATTTTTGTGGCTGCTAGGGGGCAGGACTGGGTTGGGTTTTTTCCTGGTGTCACCCCCCCCAACCCAGTCGGACCCTGCATCCATATGCCACTGAAGTTAGAGGTGCAAAATTGTACCTTTTGTGCTTGCCAGGTATGGCAGTTCACCCCAAGGGGTATATTTATCAAATAGTGAAGTTAATAGTGAAGTTCCGCCACTAGAGTGAAATTCCGCCACTTCCCATTCATTTCTATGGGGTTTTTATCAAAGGGTGAAATTTCACTTTCACCCATTGATAAATTACACCTTTCAAAATCCCATAGAAATGAATTGAGAGCTGAGGAATTTCACTCTAGTGGCGGAACTTCACTCTTTGATAAATTTACCCCCAAGTCTAGCATGCAGTATCATGTGCCAACAAATAGTGCAGGGTACACTATGAGCAGCACCCTGAAAACTCAGAGAGAGAGAACCACCCCAGTGGATTTGAAAAGCCTAGTTTTGGTGCCTCTGATTTTAGTGAAATAGCGCTGCTGGCCCTATACGTGACTATTAAAATTGATCTACGGCTTTCGGTTTTCCTTTAAATGTGCTCTAATATTTGCTTCTAATCACATTCAGCCACAGACAATTGCCCAAGAACCAATTACCCGTTCATTAAAAACAATATTTAAAGGATTTTTTTGCTATGAGTAAATTGTGGAGCTCAGGGCCAGATCTGGGTCTAATTACCCAAAATAACCTATCCTTGCAATAACTTGTGGTTCATGGGTCACTCTGCACTGGGTAGAAGTGTAAACACTGCATGCTTTTTTTTTCCTCTTTAAATAAATCGATGTGAACGGAATGGAATCTCCATTATTGAGCCTGGCCATCCCAAGCTTGGATTAGCTGGCTGTGTGCTAATAAGAGGAGACAGGTTGTGTTGTACGGCTAGGCAGGCAGCCTGTATGTGGCATTACCCGGGCACTATTACCCACTGACAAACACACACACAACCAGCTGCAACAAGGCTCATTAAAAAAAAGCCATGCAACTCGCAGCGACAGTCGCAGTCATTCATATATTCAACCCCACCCCCCTTTAATAACCAAAGACATCATTAAACTGGCTAAAGCTGTCGGGGTTCCCCTTTCTACCCATTAACCATTTGCAGGGCAGCAACAGATGTGCTTTTACTGTGTTTTAGGGGTAATAACATACCCAGGCAGTTTCACTTTCCCTCTCATTACAGTCTTGCTTTTTGCTCTAATAAAATCATTATAAAACCATAAGAAAAGCACTGCCTTGACTATGTTGACACTCTAAAAATACATGTCAATAATAATAACAATAATAAAAGAATATGTTACCTGCCTGTGATCAGTAGTGCATTAACCTTGCGTGCCTGCAGGATACGTTGCTGTTCTGTAGTGATGCAGTGCTGTGTGACTGTGAGCGCAGATATTCCATGCTATTTAAAACATTCTCTTCCCCTACAGTTCAGGGCAGCAAACTGTAGCTCTCTCCCCTCTTCTGTCTTACCCTCTCTCCCTCTTCTGTCATCTCTTCTCCCCACCCCTTTATCATCCATCTCCCTTAAAGGGGGCTAATCCTTATAAGGACATTGCTAGGGAAAAAAAACCCTCTCTTAGGAGCTCACTGGCTATATGGGAATGATCACTCTGCTTGCTGGAAAAATTTCCTCAAATACTTCTGGTGCCGTATATTATAGGCACAGCTCCATGTCCACCAACAGACTCTTGGTAGGGTAGTTTGCCCTGGCTATATGCTAAAGAACCTTAAGCAGCTTTATGGTAAGCATCCATCCTTGCTGGTCATGGATATCCATAAAAATGAAAAAAAGTTTAAAATTAAATAATTTCCCAGGTGGCCATAGACACACCGATAATATCGTACCAAACAAATTTTCATACAATATTCGGTGTGTGTATGGTGGGAGACGAGCCTACCGATATCGGCAGAAGACTTAGATATCGGTCGGCTCGTTCATCAGGCTGGCCATAACATTTTAATCAGGCGCATTTGAAGCCACTCAAACATCAGCCATTGTTAGTGCTGAATTGTCAGATACAGGTAGAATTCTATTGTTTCTATTTGTATATCTAACAATTCAGCTCTACACGTGTCTATTGAAACTAACGATCTTTCAAGGAAAGATCATAATTGTAACATCTATGGCCACCTTTAGGCTTGCCTTCCTCTGGATCCACTTTTTCGCATTCTTTCCTTTTCAGTTTCCCTATATATAATTTTTGTAAGAGTATAATGGAGCTAATATATTGCCAAGATCTAATTGCCAGGTGTACATTTCCAGTTCAGAGGCAGCATCTCACTTGTCCCTGTGCCGAGGAAGCCCTCTGAAGTGAAAGGGAAATGCTGTATTTGTGTGTGCTGAAAGAGGAACAGGGAATTCCATTCCAAGAGATAAAATCTCTGGAGGGAAATAGCTGCGGCAGACAGAGTTCTCGTGCGGAGATGGGATTCTTTTAGGGTAGGGACACACTGGGCGATTTGGGGAGATTTAGTCGCCTGGCGACTAATCGCCGCGACTTTCCACGACCAATCTTCCCCGAATGCCTCCCCTCACTCTGCGCCTGGATAAAATGAAAAATCGCCTGCGCTAATCACACGCGGCGATTTGTTTTCCGAAGTCGCCCGAAGTTTCCTCGTGAGGCAACTTCGGGCGATTTCGGAAAACGAATCGCCGTGTGTGATTAGCGCCGGCGACTTTTCATTTTATCCAGGCGCAGAGTGAGGGGAGGCATTCGGGGAGAAAAGTCGCTGCGATTAGTCGCCAGGCGACTAAATCTCCCCAAATCGCCCAGTGTGTCCCTACCCTTAATGTAGTAGCAGCGTGTAGTGAGTGACAGCCTCATGGTAGGGGGGGGGGAAGAGATGAGAGGTCACTGATGGCATGCCAGCTAATGATTGGTTGCACTGATCAACATGCTTCATCTCTCTGTCTCATTTGAGCATCTCTATGCCATTCCATACATTTTATATGACAACTGGGGGAAAGTATCCCAATGTCATCTTAAACCCTAAAATCCTAAACATCGCCCATACCTCGGTCATATAAAAATTCCAACTTGTGTACTTTTAGAGATTTTTGAAACCATGAAAAAGCACATTGTCTCTAAAACCGCAAATACCATGAAAGATATTACAAGATCCCAATAGAAAAAGCACGAACGGGGAAAAAAGAAGTCTAAACGAGCTGCAAAAAAATTCCAAAACCTCTAAAAAAATGTTTCTAGCCAAAATTAACCTGAAAACCTCTGAAAGGTCTGCATGGATTAAAAAAGGTACAGTCAGATCAGCGTAGCTCCTGTTGACTTCAGTAGAACTTTGACTGCTTTTACTTGTCAATGTTGTGCATTAGAGTTTTTTCATTGTTTTTATGCTTTATTAATCTGGAAGTTTAAGAGAAATTAAAAAAGGTTTGTTTTTAGAGGGGAAAAAAATGTGATTGTGAAAAAAACAGAAATTCGATTGTTTGTAAAGAGGCCCCTAATGCTATCCGGTTGCCCCACTGCTCCACTGCACCCGGAATTATTACCTCCGCTCGAGTGCAGACAGACGCAGTGGATTTTGGAGCAAAAAGGCAACAATTTACATTTCACTCCGCTGTGCCAGAAGACGTGAAAAGGAGCAATTGGGCAGTGGATTCTCCATGCCGTGTGGCCCTCAACACCTGATATTGTCATGATTTTAGAAAGTAAACCTATTATTTTCACATGGAAATTTGGTGCAAATTGATCCCAACTTGCACAAATGAATGGAAGGATCATTTATGTTTCCCCCGGGCAGAGGGGCAAAAAGTTCTGGCTTAAGACCATACCCATTAGTGCTTCTGGCAGCCCTGCTGCTGGAGGATCAACCCTGTACTTACTTGAGGGCAGGCAGTTTGTGGTTTCTGGCAAATGCCAGAGGGACTGCTGTAAGTTGCCATAGACAGTCACTATTTAGTGGGCTGGTGGGGGCTGTTTGGGCCTCTGTGTAATTGAAATGCCTGGGCCTATTTTGAATCCCAGTCCAGACTTGCTTGGGGGCCTGGATCCTCTGGCAGCTCTGGGATTGCTGTACCCCTGGCGAAGATCTTTTGTTGTACCTGGGGGGGCTTACACTAATTACACCACTAGGTTTCTGCCCCTATCCAACTATCACATTGTTAGCCTATGTAGAGGACAGTGAATCATTTTCCCTGTGGGGTTTTCCAGCTTCCCGAGATCTGACTAAGTGGAACATTGATTGAGATTTTTTTTTTGGCCCAGGTCACTGGCCAGTAAGCTGCTGGATGGGACACAAATGGCAAGGAGACAATATTTAATTGGGCACAGATCTTCTCCCTGACATAAAGCAAAACAGGACTACTATAAAGAAAATAGTACCCACTCCCCTCTGCACACATTATGCCTGTCACTGTGGACCCTTTGTAAGCCCTGGCCAGGTTGCTACCTCCTCTCTAATACCAGGCACTTCCAGTATGAAATCCATGTGATATATGAATGTTTGGTTTGGGTCTGATGCATACTAATGTAGCCTGCAGCATGCACCATCTTTGCTGATTACTAATTAGCCCTATAGTGTATGTTTCATATCTGGCAAAGGGATTCAAGGCATAAAAACTGCAACAGGGTGTGTGTATATCACAGAACCCTTTGAAGTCAACAGCTCTATTATTGCTCTCACAGCCTTATCCAAAGCCTTGGTGCATCTAGATGGACACTTTCCCGGGAATGCCTTTTCCTGGCAGAAACCAGAAGAGGGTTACTATAGGTGAAGAATAAGGTAAGTCCCAAATAATGAAACATTCCACTTTCAAAGGCTGCTCATAGGCATTAGGGTCATTTTAAAGGGACCATAAACCCAAATTGTTGCTTAATAAGAAACAGTGTTATTCTAGGCAGCTTTACACTATAGTATACAGTATATATATATATATATATATACAATTGAAATATTTGCCCTTTCCAATGCTGTGTCCTGTAATCATCAGTAATTCTGGCGCTGTTACCTGCACGGTTACACACTTCATCTGCCCTGGCCACTGCAAAATTATATCAGAACCCCAGCCATGATACTTCCCTGCTCAAGCCCGGCCATTTCCACAGATTGTCTCTTTTCACATTGGCGCCTCCCCTCTGCCATTAGTCCCCTCTATCACCCTGATGACAGACTTGGAGAGATTAAGGGGTAGGGACAACTGCTGGAGATCAGTGGCAGAGGTGATCCCCATAGCGTTCCCAAAAATGTTTTACTGGAGGGGCCCTGGATGACTCATCTTATGCCACTGGTATACAAGAAAGTTGAATACAATTATATGTTCTTTACTTAGGCAACATTTTATTTAAGACATTCTGTACCTTTGATGTTGCAAATACATTTTTTTCTTACAACAGTTCCCCTTTTATTTTATTATGTGTGTCTGTAATTCCACCAAAAAGCAAAATATTTAGTTAAGAGATTTGCCTTAATTGGCACAGGTTGTCTCTTTCTCTCATCTTTCAGCTTCTAAGGATAAAACATGAGCCGGTGCATTAGAAGATGAATGAGACTGGCGGATGGCAGAAAGAAGCTTGAGCAGTAAAACAGGTCAGGAGCTGTGCTGACGTCAGTGGCGGCTCTGAGAGTCAGGAGGGAGAAATAGTGCCAGTGTATGTGTGTGAATGGATGCCAGCTCAGTATGAATAAATCAGCAGAGGCAGTAGCATCCCAAGCCTGTGTAATAATGTATATTTTACATCACATTAATATTTACAAAAACCTTGCGTTGATTCATTTCCAGTGGAAAATGCAAGCCTGACTTTTATGTATGCCTTGCTATTTCTGTGCCAACAGACACTGGCAGGGAAGTGGCATCATTTTATTTTTGGGAAGAAAAAGAGGGAAACATGACATTTTTGGCTTTCCAGCAGTTAAGTTAGAAGAAAGAAACTTCAAATTCTGGGGCATGCCAATTTTTTCGCCACACCCAGTGATGCCATCTTGCCCCATGAGTTCAGGCTTAAAACCTTGCACAGAGGGCATCTGGAATCCATGGGCAAACTTGTCCTACACCTTACCCATACTCACCTAGCCTTGCTCCTTGCCCATTCTCACCTAGCCTTGCTCCTTACCCATACCCATCTTGCCCTATTCCCATTGTCTCCATTCCCTACTTTTTGTCCATACTTATCTAGCCTTACTCTTTGCTTATTCTCATCTAGCTTTACTCTTTGTCTGTTCTCATCTAGCCTTACTCCTTGCCCATACTCACCTTGCCCAACTCCTTGCCCATACTCATCTTGCCTTATTTCTTTCCCATACTTCCCATTCCCTTCTATTTGCCCATGCTTATCAAGCCTTACTCTTTGCCCATTTTCATCTAGCTTTACTTCTTTCCCATTCTCATCTTGCCCTACTCTTTCCCCATTCTTATCTAGCCTTACTCCCCACCCCACCCTGAAGGGACAACCTGTGTTTACTGTATTTGTTAATTTACACTAATGTTTTCAATATTTATATCCGTTTTTACCCAGTATTCCCAAGTTGTTAGGCTGACCCCTGCCGGTGAAGCTCCAAAGAAGTAGTAGGGGGATCCAGCCTGAAGTCCACTTAGTGTTACAGTTTGTTGTGTTTGCTCATTTTATGTCCTGGAGAGACGTTAAGTGATGTATGTTGGACTCCATAGAGAGCTTGTTCCAAGAAAATCTAAACGACACTGGTTAAACTACTCCTTCAAAATCAATCTTCTGTGGTTTTGCACTATATCCAGCAGGGAGCAGCATGTGCTCACTAGAAATTGCTCAAGATGAATCATAATTCAACTGTTTTCATCAATTCTGTAAAATTCTTCTCACGTTTGAAGAAAAAAAAAAGACAGAAAAGCGCAGTGTTTTTGTCCAGGGGATGGGTGGGTGGGGGCGGTTTGTAGACATTAGAGGGAATGTCAGAACATTTCACCAGCTTGAATGTGCCAGTAGCATTTTTGCTGCATCAGTCTGGGGTACGGAGGGATACTCGCAAACAGACACAGCTACTGCATTTCAACACAGTGGTATAGCCATGCCCAGAAAAAATACAATCTCTTTTTTGTTGGGGGATAAAAACCTAAAACAATAACATTGTAAATTGTCTTTCTCACACCTGAACAGAACATTGTTATTCCAATTTATGCTTTTCTTTGACTAAATGTTGTATAAACAAAATCAGACACATATATTTTCTATAGCGGCACCAACTCAAGCAGAGATATACAATGATAATATAACCACATCGGACTTATCACTGCAGTTGCAGAATGAAACAGCTCACAAGAGCATGCAATCAAAATGATTCAGGCATATGGGAGCTCCTGGAAGATCTTTATTACAATGCCCCAATACATTAGGTCCCCCCTCCTATCATGGGAGCACCCTGCCTTCTTACTTGTATCACAGGTATTATCAACATATTGAAAAAAAATCAAATACTACCACCACTGATGGGGAACGAAAAGGCTCGTATAAAGTAGTTCTTTATGTGCAGAAAGTGCTCCCCTGTGCACTTTTGTACTTGACTTGAAGATATGAGCATCATATTGAAATAGAAAAAATTCAGCCATCAAGGGGAACTAAAGGCTTTTAAAGATTGCAGCGTGTATGCAGAAGTGCCAATAACCATAGGCGGAGGGTGACTTTTTTGTTTGGGAAGGCTAAGGGTGTCACATGAACAGTTTCTTCACTAGCAATTTTTCACTGGTGGAGAAACAGCTGATTCAGTTGCATATTATGTGGTATTGACAAATGTTGTAATTCACAGAAAAAGTGCAGGCAGAAAAACAACCCTTCTTTTCAGATCTGCTTTCTGGTGTGTCTGCACACTGCTTTGGCCGGGTGCAAACACATGAAGTGGAACCCGGCATGAAAATGCATACAAATATATTAAAAACAATATTCTAGAAGCAACTAATTTATATTGGTGTATTCAAACTTCAAAGTAGATAGGCTGAGTCTGATTAATATTTCTTAGAAGTATAAATCTCTACAAAATACACAAGCAGGGTCAGACTGGGCCGACGGGATACTGGGAAAAAACCTGGTTGACCCTGCCGGCCCAGATCCGCTCCCTGTGTCTCTGCTTCTCTTCCTGCCGCGGCAAAAAAGCAAAGTATATGTGTGCGCTTGCGGATATGCTCGCATGTGCACACGCGCAGCTGGGGGGAGCCGCAGCAAAAAAGCAAAGCATGCGCACACAAGCAGTGGCGGCCCTAAAGCAGCAGCCCCAGCTGGCCCCCCAGTCCAACCCTGTACACACGTGTTGAAACCAGCAGAAATCATACACTTTCTTTTGTGTAAAAAAAAATCATGTAGGGGGTTCTTCACAGTCAGGACAGTGAGGTTGTGGAATACACTGCCGAGTGATGTTGTGATGCTGATTCAGTTAATGCCTTTAAGAATGGCTTGGATGATTTTTTAGACAGACATAATATCAAAGGCTATTGTGATACTAAACTCTATAGTTAGTATAGGTATGGGTACATAGAATTAAATTAAAAGTAGGGAGGGGTGTGTGTATGGATGCTGGGTTTTCATTTGGAGGGGTTGGACTTGATGGACTTTGTCTTTTTTCAACCCAATTTAACTATGTAACTATGTTGAATTTGTGTTGAAAAATCAATACCAAAAACGTCATAATTGGTAATTTAAGGAACCTATAGAATATACACATGATATAGCTAAAACTATGTATAAACTAGAAAGTTTGGTGAAGATGGAATCAATAATTCCCCCATGCAAAAAGCCAGGTCCGAACAGAATGGGTTTGCTGAGCAGGGAGTGGGAGAACCTGACTGCACAAAGCCCTAACCTCAACCCAACTGAAGTCCTGTAATATTAACTGGAACCCTGGCTGTAAACCAGGTTTCCACCCCAACCTCACTAATGCAATTTTGGCTGAATGGAAACAAATTCAACCAATATTCCAATATCTAGCCAATGTGTTAGGCATCACCCCAGTAATTATAACTGCTAACCTCAGTCCTTATGCCAGAGCTCCTATTTGTAGGGATGTAATGAATATAAACAGGTGCAAAATTAAAGGACAAGGAAAGGGAAATTCACTGGGTGGTTCCAATTAGACACCCTATCGCTGCTAACCTTCTTGGGACAGTGTTTCTGTGTGCTGAAAAGTGCACCAGCCCAGGGTGCTGCTCCTGCTGCACCACCATCTTGCCCGATGCCCCAGAGATCCTTTGCACTCTCTGGCTAGAGTGCATGCACACTAATTTGCAACTTTAAAATTTAGGTTTGATCTTTACTGTGCACGTGTAGTATCCAGGATCCCAGTCTAGGATCGCTGGGGCATTGGTGGATGTGTGCAGCAGGTATACCACAATGGGGAATGGAATCTAAAGTAAATGATGATGTTCACTGGGGTGATTTCTAACACATTGCATATCTAATATGCATGTACATTACATATATGTAATATTGCATACTTTATGATGATTGCTCGCATTTTTACTTTTAAGATACAATTAAAGGAGAACTAAACCCTAAAGATGAATAAGGATAAAATGCCATATTTTATATACTGAACTTATTGCTCCAGCCTAAAGTTTCAGCTTGTCAATAGCAGCAATGATCCAGGACTTCAAACTTGTCACAGGGGGTCACCATCTTGGAAAGTGTCTGTGACACTCACATGCTCAGTGGGCTCTGAGCAGCTGTTGAGAAGCTAAGCTTAGGGCTCGTCACTAATTATCAAGCAAAAATGAGGGTTGTCTAATATAAGCCGATTCTACAAGGCTGATTATTAAATTGTGATGCTTATTGCGCTGGTTTCTGTTCTGCCACGTAGTAATTATCTGTATTAATTACTAATCATCCTTATATTGTGACATTTCTATTCTATGTGTACTGTATATTGTGAGTGGGTCCCTAAGCTCAGTAAGTGACAGCAACACAGAGCATGTGCAGTGAATCAGCAGAAAAGAAGATGGGGAGCTACTGGGGCATCTTTGGAGACACAGATCTTTACTGCTAAAGGGCTGTGGTTGCCTTGGGCTGGTACAGAAGCACAAAACAATGTACAACATTTCTAGAATATGTCTTCAGATAGGCTTTAGCTCTCCTTTAAAGTGCACTATATTTGTGCAATTATGACTTTTACTCTAAGAAATGCACCTTTTTGCCACACACATGGAGCATCAGTGGAACAGAGCAGGAGACATGGAAATTCATCAGGACCACTCTAAAATGTACTACATTCAGTGACACGTTTTGTGAATGAACAGGTGAACAATGTGGGCAGTTTCAGTCTGGGTCTGAGGTGTGAACAGTACAGGGTTTTAGGGGTGTGAACAATAGATGTGTCACAGGTGTGAACAATACAGGGGATTAGAGTCTGAATTTGAGGTGTAAACAATGCAGGGGACAGTTCATCTCTGTAGTGATACCTTTTACATTTTACACATGGTAAACAGACACAGTAGGCAGACTTTCATGTGCAGGGGCCATACAAGAGGGGCCTTGTTGATTATGCAAGGAAGAGTGGGGAATTCTGAAGTCCCTTCATACATTTTCTGACATTGTAGGGCATTTTATAAGATGTCCAAAGTACCAGTTACACATAAAAATACACACAAGAATATATATGCTGTAGCACACTGTTTAATGCTACCTTCTTTCAAAAAGGGGCCCCTAGATATTGATTATTGCTAAATTCCATTTACAATAGACACTCCCTCATAATCTGCCTCCTATTTCATCCCTATTATTGCATGTGCCCCTAGATGTAGGCACCTTTGCCAACTTTAAGAGCTAAAGATATACTGCCTCCAGCAACATCCCTTAAGCTGGCCATAGACGCAAAGATCCGATCGTACGAATCAACGTACGATCGGACTTTCCCATCTCCCGACCCTCCACTAACCATTCAGATCAAAGTCTTTACCATTCCGATCAAATAAGAACAGATCAGCTGATGTTCTGCCCCTGACAGCAATCGTACGATCGTTATGTCTGACAACACTAGTGATAGTCTCCCTCTGAAAATCGTACGATCGGCAATACACGCAGAGATATTATCAGCAGGCGACAGAAATTTTCTAACCTGTCCGATCGACCAAACGACCGATCTCCGACGGACGAAAAATGACGGGACTCTCCACACATGGTCCGAAAATCATACGAATCCACGATTCGTACGATCGGATCTTTGCGTCTATGGCCAGCTTTATTCTCTGTTCAAACTGAGTTCTACTGCATCTTATTTGGGCCCTTACACACTTCTTTTAGTTACTACCCTAAATAATAAGAACCACAAGCACACTGCATTATACAGAAACTCCCAGCAAGTACACTACCTGCAGCACTGTTTTACATTAGGGGTCCCTGGCTCATTTTTTTATACCAATAATCATTGAAAGCCTAAACCAGAAAAAGCATGTCATAAAATGTAATGTAATATATAAGATACTTTGGTAATTTACTTTGCAGAGCTTTATACTTGAATATCAAACAATGCCTACAAACCAGACAGCAGGCAGGTGGAGGAGGATTAGCAGCTGCTGTGTCTGTTTGCTTTTAGCTCTGGCCACAGAACACAACACCAAGTTTAACTTGGTTTCACACCTACTCCCCAACCGGTAGTGCTACACAGTGCTATGGCACTTCCATTGGCTTCTAAATGTTTCTTTAAGAAATCTCACGGGATTTGCAATAGGAAATCTCGCGCAATGACGTCATCACTCACGAGCCACACGTGAAATGATCGGCAATGCTCTTTTTACAGGTATTAATCAGCAGCAACCCCGCCCCTCCCCCAAACCAGCACAAGTAAGAGCAATGCTCAGCTCACGTACTTGATTCTTTTTTTTTTATATATATATAACTTTTTTGATTTCTTTTAAAGGGGCTTGTTTTTCGACATACAGGTTTGGGGAGGCTTAGCCTCCCCAAGCCTTAATGAAGATCTGCCCATGCCAATAACATAGTTACATAGTTACATAGTTACATAGTTAAATTGGGTTGAAAAAAGACAAAGTCCATCAAGTTCAACCCCTCCAAATGAAAACCCAGCATCCATACACACACCCCTCCCTACTTTTAATTAAAATTCTATATACCCATACCTATATTAATTATAGAGTTTAGTATCACAATAAATTTGTAGCCTTACAGAGCATTTGTTTTTTACATGGGGTGACCCTCTTTTTGAAAGCTGGGGAGAGTCAGAAGAAGAAGGCATATCATTCAAAAACTCTAAAAATAAATAATGAAGACCAATTGAAAAGTGGTTTAGAACTGGCTATTCTAAGGTGAACCATACCTTCAACAAAAAATTGCGTTCAACTTGAAGAAGTGCCTGCAGTTCATCAGGGCAGATTGGAGGGTACATTGGCACTTGTGAGAAGTTGCACATAGTCAGGGTTGGACTGGGCCATCGGAACACCGGGAAAAAACACACTGGGCCTCTTTTGGGCGCTGCCGGCCCATATTAGCTCCCTGTACAGCTGCTGCTTACCTCCCTCCCTGACCCCGGCCGCGTCACGCAGGAAAAGGTACTCGGGGGAAGGTGTGATTTGTGGCTGGAATGGTGTGGCTTGGGGGGGAGAGGGGGCTCTGTGGCTGGGGGACACGGGGGATGGTGTGGGGAGCCCTAAGGCTGTGGGCCCTGGGCCCCCCAGTCCGACATTGCACATAGTAGCACGTATAGACACAAGTACCTTAGTACCGTGCTCACTCAAATTTTCAGCCAGCAGCTGCTCTTGCCCCTATTACTCTTTTGTTTCCTTTGGATTATGAGCACTGTAATTGATGCCTATATAAGAAAAATCATATCAGGAACGTTTCTTGGCGGAGTGTTCAGATGCAGTACATTTATCCTAAGGGCACACTGCCTAGGAATACATATGCACACAACAGTATGTCCTGTTCCTTCTCTGCTCTGAGCAGCCACAGACCAGCTATAGAGCTTGCGGTCTAGAGGTTGAGTGAATGTGATACCTGATTCTGAGTCACATGGCAGCTTCCTGCACTTTAGCACAGTTTGAACACATCACTACTTTCAGTCTAGAACAAGACGACTGTGTGACACTCGTAGCATGTGGCTATGGGTCTGAGAAAGGAAGAAAACTGACCCAAAAATATATGCTGAAAATGTAACTGCACTATGCCGCTCATTTTTGGGGTGCTTGATGGTGACTGCAGTCAGGGCTGCCATCAGGGGGTACTCTTGTACCGGGCCCAAGCTTAAAAGGGGGCACGGCCGTGCTGCACTTTTCAAAATAGCCAGAGCCCCCTTGACAGTGCCGAAGCCGTGCTGCCCCTTCCAAAATCCTGAACCCACGAAGTCCCAAAAAGTCGAAAGTCCCGAAAAGACCGAAGCCACGAAAGAGCCAAACTTAAAGTCACGAAAAGAGCTGAACTTGAAGCCCTGAAGCCGCGAAAAGACCCGAAGTCATGAAAGGAGCCGAAGTTGAAGTCCTGAAGCCACGAGTTCAGTTCTACTGAACACCAATGTGTGTTTTTTTTATTTATTAAACCCCTGGCCACCAATGTATTATTTTAATACTTTTTCCCTGGTTACTATGGCAGCACTCACACTTTTGGGTATTCCCCGCCCCCGCTTTCAATAGGACAGAACTATCAATTAACTAATTAATTAACTATGCTTATATATACCCCTCCTTACCCTCAGACTGGTGTCTTTTTTCTGTCCTCGCTTTCTTGAAGCCCTTTTTAGGGATAAGGATTTTTCTTTTGTGGCTCACGTGGACCCAGTTTTGGGACCTTTACCTGGGAAGTTTTGCCTCTCTTCCTGGTTGGGCTGTGCAGAGCGTCTCCTCCCAGAGGAGATCAGCCAGCGAAATCCCCGTTATTAGGCAGCCCGGGGGTTCAGTGTGTATTATTGCCTGTGTCCCAGACCAGGTTATGGGTGGCACTATTAGGATTCTTTCTGTGAGCGTAAGTTGCGGCTTGTGTTCCAACAGACGGAAGTGACGTTTCAGAAGGGAACTAGGTGCGCACAGTTGCAAAGGCGCACTTCCGCATGTGACGTCATTGTGTTGCGACGCGGTTGGCGCTGGTTTGGCGCAGAAAATTCGTTTGTGCAGATCGTTTCTTTGAATCAGATCGTTTCTTTGAAATTGGATAAAGAATAATCGTGTTGTTTCTTCTATTCAGGTAGTTTAACCCTTTCGCTGCCAGCCAATTTGGCCAAGTTGGAACTTCTATTGCCAGACCGTTTTTGAACATTTTTTGCTCTTTCACTTTAGGGGACTTTCCTGGGGGGGTCTTTTAGTTTACCCATGAAAACAAGATATTGTTTTTTTCAGGACAACCTAAGCTTTCAAAATATGCTAGAATTTAGTTGTCATTCCAGTCCTGTAAAAAGATATGGGCTTCTAAGTGTATAAAAAAACCAAAAAAAAACAGTTTCACATGATACAAACGCATATATCAGAAGCATAATTTATTTTATGCATGAGAACATGGCAGATTTGGAAAGTTCTGTGTCTCCCGAACAAACCAATACCAAATATATATAATTTTATGGAGATTTCTCACTTCGATAGTTGAAAACTCTGAAGCAGTAAACTACCAAATTTCCAAAGCACCGCTCCACAAAACAGCATACATCTGATTTCAAGGCCAAACATTCCACTTACAGTAGGTTTACCCTAAAAAAACTACCCCTCATTGGAAAGAACAGATTCCAACGAGTTCAAAATGGGTAAATATATATTTGTACTCCAAACTACCAAGTTGCAATTCTTTCCTAAAGTTAGCAGTTTTTATAAAAATGTGTTACATTTTTGAAAAATTACCTCAAAGTGTCCAGTCTACAGCATTGTATCTCCCACATATCATTATATACCAAGATACAACACCCCAAATATGAAAGCCCAGGGTCCGCTGAACAGTTTGATGCCCAATATGCATAGGTGCACCTAAATATGTGGAGTATAGGGGCCCCAGAACGAAGACACCCCATATGAGTTATCAGTTCTGGAATTCCAGATACTGCAAAATCCGCACATTTACATCATTTTTCAAGGGGCAAAAGTACAAAAATGTATGTTCACCCCAGAAAACCATATGTTTTTGGAAAGTACACATTCTGACGAATCTAATATGGGTATGCACGTCTTTCTACTCCAAAGTACCAAGCCGCAAAGCTTTCCTACATTTGGCAATTTTTATGACATTACAGAAATCACCTCAATATTGCAACTCTGAAGCATCGTATCTCCCACATATCATTACATACCAAGATAAAACTCCCTAAACATGAAAGCCCAGGGTCCGCTGAACAGTTTGATGCCCAATATGCATAGGTGCACCTAAGTATGTGGAGTATAGGGGCCCCAGAACGAAGACACCCCATACGAGTTATCAGTTCTGGAATTCCAGATACTGCAAAATAAGCACATTTACAGCATTTTTCAAGGGGCAAAAGTACAAAAATGTATGTTCACCCCAGAAAACCATATGTTTTTGGAAAGTACACATTCTGACGAATCTAATATGGGTATGCACGTCTTTCTACTCCAAAGTACCAATCCACAAAGCTTTCCTACATTTCGAAATTTTTATGACATTGCCGAAAATCACATCAATATTGCAACTCTGAAGCATCGTATCTCCCACATATCATTATATACCAAGATAAAACTCCCTAAACATGAAAGCCCAGGGTCCGCTGAACAGTTTGATGCCCAATATGCATAGGTGCACCTAAGTATGTGGAGTATAGGGGCCCCAGAACGAAGACACCCCATACGAGTTATCAGTTCTGGAATTCCAGATACTGCAAAATAAGCACATTTACAGCATTTTTCAAGGGGCAAAAGTACAAAAATGTATGTTCACCCCAGAAAACCATATGTTTTTGGAAAGTACACATTCCGACGAATCTAATATGGGTATGCACATCTTTCTACTCCAAAGTACCAAGCCGTAAAGCTTTCCTACATTTGGCAATTTTTATGACATTACAGAAAATCACCTCAATATTGCAACCCTGAAGCATCGTATCTCCCACATATCATTATATACCAAGAAAAAGCACCCTAAATATGAAAGCCAAGGGTCTGCTGAACAATTTGATGCCCAATATGCATAGGTACACATAAGTATATGGCATATAGGGGCCATAGAACGAAGACAGTTCTGTAATTCCAAATACTGCAAAATCAGCACATTTACAGCATTTTTCAAGGGGCAAAAGTACAAAAATTTATGTTCACCCCAGAAAACCATATGTTTTTGGAAAGTACACATTCTGACAAATCTAAAATGGGTAGGCACGATTTTCTACTCCAAAGTACCAAGCCGCAAAGCTTTCCTACATTTCGCAATTTTTATGACATATACAAAAATCTCCTCAATACTCCAACTCTAAAGCATTGTATCTCCTACATATCAATATATAGCAATATAAAACTCCCTAAACATGAAAGTCTGGGGTACGCTGAACAGTTTGATACCCAATATGCATAGGTACCCCTAAGTATGTGGCGTATAGGGGCCCCAGAAAGAAGACACCCCATACGAGTTCTGTAATTCCAGATACTGCATAACCAGCACATATACAGCATTTTGCAACAGGCAAAGGTACAAAAAACTAGGTTCACCCCAGAAAACCATATATTTTTGGAAAGTACACCTTCTGCCGAATAAAAATTTGCTAAAACTGTCTTTCTACTCCAAACGTACATACTGCAAAGCAACGCTAAAGGCAGTGGTTTTTATGATATTTCTGAAAATCTCCTAGAAATATTGCAGTTGGTCGCATTTATCTCACCCAATTTCTTATATACAATTAGAAAACACCATAAATATTGACGCTAAGGGTCTACTGAACAGTTTGATGCCCAATATGCATAAATATACCAAAGCAGGTGGGCACGTGCGGACCCCAAATGAAAATCGTGCTTAAGAATTTCCTCTCTGTCAATTCGCCTTCTGTGAAGATAGCACTCTGACTCCATATAATGTGCCGTAAGACCCCCTAACAGTACAAAGACCCCCCAAAACCATATATTTTTGGAAAGTACACCTTGTGCCGAATAAAAATTTGCTAAAACTATCTTTCTGCTCCAAATGTACATACTGCAAAGCAACGCTAAAGGCAGTGGTTTATATGATATTTCTGAAAATCACCAAAAAATATTGCAGTTGGTCGCATTTACCTCACCCAATTTCTTAGATACAATTAGAAAACACCCTAAATATTGACACCAAGGGTCTACTGAACAGTTTGATGCCCAATATGCATAGATATACCAAAGCAGGTGGGCACGTGCGGACCCCAAATGAAAATAGTGCTTAAGAATTTTCTCGGCTGTCAATTCGCCTTCTGTGAAGATAGCACTCTGACTCCATGTAATGTGCCGTAAGACCCCCTAACAGTACGAAGACCCCCCAAAACCATATATTTTTGGAAAGTACACATTCTGCTAAATAAAAATTTGCTATAATTGTCTTTCTACTCCAAACTTACATACTGCAATACTATGCTAAAGGCAGCGGTTTTTATGACATTTCTGAAAATCGCCTAAAAATATTGCAGTTGGTCGCATTTATCTCACCCAATTTCTTACATACAATTAGAAAACACCATAAATATTGACACCAAGGGTCTACTGAACAGTTTGATGCCCAATATGCATAGATATACCAAAGCAGGTGGGCACGTGCGGACCCCAAATGAAAATAGTGCTTAAGAATTTTCTCGGCTGTCAATTCGCCTTCTGTGAAGATAGCACTCTGACTCCATGTAATGTGCCGTAAGACCCCCTAACAGTACGAAGACCCCCCAAAACCATATATTTTTGGAAAGTACACATTCTGCTAAATAAAAATTTGCTATAATTGTCTTTCTACTCCAAACTTACATACTGCAATACTATGCTAAAGGCAGCGGTTTTTATGACATTTCTGAAAATCGCCTAAAAATATTGCAGTTGGTCGCATTTATCTCACCCAATTTCTTACATACAATTAGAAAACACCATAAATATTGACACTAAGGGTCTACTGAACAGTTTGATGCCCAATATGCATAGATAAACCAAAGCAGGTGGGCACGTGCGGACCCCAAATAAAAACAGTGCATAAGAATTTTCTCAGCCGTCAATTCGCCTCCTGTGAACATAGCACTCTGACTGAATATAATGTGCCGTAAGACCCCCTAACAGTACAAAGACCCCCCAAAACCATATATTTTTGGAAAGTACACATTCTGACGAACACAGAGTTGCTAAAAATATGTTTCTATCCCAAATTATCAAAGTGTAAATGAGGCTAAAACATTACATAAGGAAAAACAATGCAAGCATAAAACTGCAATAAAAATCACAAAAAAGCAAATACAATTAGGAAAATCAACGAAATAACAAAATAACTGATCCGACAGCGTGGTTAGAGGTCAGAATGCTTGATCCAGTAGTCATGCTGTGAAATCTAAAGTTTTTAGGGAAATAACATAAGGGAAACTTAGAAAATGAACTAAAAAAACAAAAAAAAAACCCCTATAAGTGTGTGTTTGTGTATGCATGGATGTACAGCTCTAAAAAGTGTATAAATATTTGCATATATGTATTTGAGTATGTAATATATGTGCAAAAGTTTGAAAAATCAAAAAAATCAGAAAATCAAAAAAAAAAAAAAAACTACTTTTACTAGTATGTGTACTGTGTATATGTAAATGCCTGTAAATGTCTGTAAATACCTGTAAATACCTGTAAATAAGTAAAATAAGGGGCACTTACCAAATCTAGATGAAGAGGAGTCCTTTTCAGTGCTTTTCAGTTGAAACACGCTGAGTCACAGCACCAGGAAGTGCGTGGGCGGAGCAGGAACATGTGCTGTGCTGATGCTTGGGACATGGAAGCTGCTGAATCGGTTGCTGCTGTTGCTGCGTCTCTCTGCGACTCTGGAGTGGAGGATCGCCGATCTTTTTCAGGTAAGCTCGTTGCCTAGGGGGTTCTGCTGCTAGCTGCTCCTCTCTGCACGCTGATTTTGCAGTGTGTGCAGAGAGAGAGCTGTTTTAGTAAAGAACGTAGCTCCTACGTTCTTGGCACTTAAAGCCTTTTTTCAAAGAACGTAGGAGCTACGTTCTTTGCAGTTAAAGGGTTAAAGGAGTTTGTTGTGCATGAGAATTGTTTTTTTGTTTTTTTCTATGCTGTTAGTTAATCTAGATTTTTTTTTAGAAATTACTTCTTTACCGCAAGTGCCTAGTAGCCCAGAAAATGCTGCCAGTGATATTAGGAGGTGAGTCACTATTTGGTAAGTGTTTGGATAAAAGAGTGCTTATGGGTTATTAACATAATTATTATGTTATTTTTCAGTGTGCCTATCCCCAGAAAAGCGATCTCTAAAGAGAAGCATAGAGTCTGTGTGGCTTGCGACAATCCAGCACTTAAATACTCAAAATTGTGTGATCGCTGTACCAGAAGATTGGCGGGAGACGCTGCGGCGGATACGGCAGATGTGATGAAATGGATTAGAGAGGCTGTGACAGAGGGAGTCAAACTGGCCACTAGAAGAGTCAGAGAAGAAGATACTTTTGGGCATTCTTCACAGTTGCCAACTACAATCTTTTCTTCAGGCTTCCAATCACCAATAGATTCAGATGATGAAGAGCTTATGGAAGATGGGAGTAGTTCAGCTTTTGAGTTTACGCTGGTAGAACCTTTAACAAGAGCAGTAAGAGAACAATTGGAACTTCCAGAAACGACAGAAAAACAGCCAGTTTCTTCAAATCCTTTTAAATTTTTGAAGAAAGACAAAGCAACTTTTCCTCTTCATGAAGTAATTTAGGAAGTTATAGTGAAAGAATGGAGTAAGACAGATGCAAGAATTCCGATTCCACAGAAAGTACAGAAATTATATCCTTTTGCAGCAGAAGAACTAATTTGGAACAAGCTGCCTAAGGTTGATGCAGCTGTGTCGCGAATATCGAGAAAGACTTTATTACCTGTAGAAGACGTAGTTTCATTTATGAATCCCATGGATAAAAAAATGGAATCCTCATTAAAGAAGACTCACTTGGCCTTAGGAGCTACTTGTAGGCCAGCTCTTGCTTTGACTTCGGTGTCAAGAGCTATGAAATTATGGTTACATAATATCGAGACGGCTTTAAAGGAAGGCCTTGATAGAAGAAGTATTATTGATGCACTAGATGAATTGAAGCTATCTACAGATTTTGTCACGGAGGCTTCGGTGGATCTAGTTAGATCCTCTTCTAGAACTATGGCTTTATCAGTGGCCGCAAGAAGGGCTTTATGGCTGAGATCCTGGAATGCAGACAAAGCGTCAAAGGTGAATTTGTGTAATTTGCCTTTTGAAGGGCAGATGCTTTTTGTGTCAAAGCTGGATGAAATTATAAAGTCTGTAACAGGGGGAAAGAGTGTGTTCTTGCCACAGGAAAATAGATCTTTTCGACATTTAGATTTTAGATCAAGTAGATCTTCCTTTCGAGATAAAACTTCCAGTAGAGAACACATTCAATCAAGATCGACAAGAGGAAATGAACAAAGTAGCCATTGGAGAGGAGGGCAATACTCTCTATTTAAGGCGCAGAGAGGTAGAGGAGTCGTTTCCAAACCAGCTAGAAAATTTTGAAGGTTTGACAGCCCAAAACTCAAAAATACCCAGAAGATTAAATCAATTTGCAGAAGTTTGGGTGAAGTCAATAAAAGATCAGTGGGTGTTGCAGGTCATAAATCAAGGATATTATCTAGAATTCGAAAAAACTCCAATTCACTATCATTTTGTAATGTCGAGGATTCCCAGGCACAGGGAACAGAGGGAGATGATGAACAATTATATACTCCAGCTATTACAAGACGGAGCTATTCGACCAGTCCCACAACAATTTCAGGGAGAAGGAATTTATTCAACTCTATTCATGCTACGCAAAAAGACGGGGGATTTCCGACCAGTACTGGACCTAAGGCCGGTAAATGTATTTTTGAGAATAAGAAGATTCAGAATGGAATCAATTTTTTCAATTGTGAAGGAAATTCAAGTCGGAGATTGGCTACTATCCTTAGACTTAAAGGATGCGTATTTCCATGTCCCCATAGTAACTTCACATCAGAAATTTCTGAGGTTTGTGATAGACCAAGAAAATCATTATCAATTCATATGCCTCCCGTTTGGATTAGCGACTTCACCTCGAGTTTTTTCAAAGATTCTTCAGTCCCTCATTGCAGAAATCAGAAAACTGGGAATACAAATATTCCATTATTTAGACGATATCCTAATGAAGTCTCGAGATCCCGAAATGTTACTTCGGCAGAGGGATTATGTCATACAGTTTTTACAGACACATGGCTGGATTCTCAATCTAGAAAAAAGCCAGTTGACACCTACTCAGGATTTGGTATATCTGGGAGCCAGGTTTCTGACAAACCAAGCATTAGTAGTTCTTCCAGAGGAAAAGAAAGAGAAGATCAAGTTAGCTATTTGGAATCTAATAAGAAAATCATCCTGTTCAGCCAGAGAGATAACAAGCGTTTTGGGTCTTCTGACCTCAACTTTTCCAATGTTGAAATGGGTGAGATGGCATGTCAGACCCCTACAGAAAATGTTTTTGGACCAGTGGAATACAAGATTACAGGATTGGAATCAGAAGATACTGGTTCAGACTCAAGTAAAAGAAGAAATGAAGTGGTGGTTAAGCGAAAAGAAGTTAGCACAAGGTCAGGTGCTAAAAGAAATCAAATGGAAAATTCTAACTACAGATTCCAGCCCTTGGGGCTGGGGGGCACATATAGAGGATACATATCTACAAGATCGATGGTCGGACAGAGAGAAGACACTGCCTGCCAATGTGTTAGAATTGAGAGCAGTGTGGAGAGCGATTCGGAGGTGCAAACACCTATTGAGAGGAACATCGCTGTTAGTGAAAATAGACAACAGGGCAGCTGTTGCTTATATAAAGAGACAAGGAGGAACACACAGCAAGAGTCTCATGGCAGAGCTGCATCCCATAATGTGTTGGGCAGAGGAGAATTTGCAAGATATAACAGCTCTATATCTCCCGGGGAAGGAGAATGTGATTGCGGACTTCCTCAGCCGCTCGAGGATAGACAGACACGAGTGGGAACTACACCAACAAGTTTTCTCTCAAATTGTGAAGAGATGGGGCAAACCGATGGTAGATTTAATGGCAAGTCCAATCAATCGGAAAGTCGAGAAATTCTTTTCCAGGTATCAATGTCCCCAGGCAGTAGCAGACAGATGCTTTCCAACAATCATGGAGCAAGGATCTTCTTTACATATTTCCTCCCATACCGTTAATTCCTCAAGTATTGAGGAAAATCAGGGCGGACAGGGCAAATGTGATAGCCATCATCCCAGACTGGCCAAGGAGATTTTGGTACCCGTTACTGAAGTCGATGTCAGTAGAGAAACCTTTTCAACTGCAGCAGAGAGCAGATCTGTTGATGCAGGGGCCATTGAGGCATCCTTGCCCAAGAAAATTGTGCCTCAAAGCTTGGAGGTTGAAAGGAAGAGGTTGAGTAAAGAGGGATTTTCAGATTTGGTGATAAGTACCATGATGTCAGCCAGAAAATTCTCAACAAATAGAACTTACGATAGAGTCTGGCAAGTGTTCTCACAATGGCTATTATCAAAGGGTTATGATGCCGAACAGTTGACGACGGCCCAAATCCTGGATTTCTTACAAGCAGGTTTCGATAAGGGGCTCGGTTTAAGGACACTTAAACTACAGGTGTCAGCAATCTCAGCCTTAACTGGAGTGCAATGGTCCAAGGAAGATAGTATAATAAAATTTATGGCAGGAGTAATGCATTTAAGACCTCCAGTAAGAGTATTGTCGGCCACATGGGATTTGCCTTTAGTTTTACAGGCTCTTACAACGAAACCGTTTGAACCAATAGAAGAAATTTCAGAAGTAAATCTTACATTGAAAACTCTTTTTCTTACGGCGATAAGCTCTTCAAGGAGGGTGAGTGATTTACAGGCACTATCAGCAGAACCACCCTTCACACTCATTCAACCACATCAAGTGGTTTTAAGGCCGGTTCCAGAATATCTTCCTAAAGTGGTTTCTACTTTTCATTTGAATCATGAGTCAATTTTACCAAGCTTCTTTTCGGAGCCTGCTTCAAGTCAAGAGGAAATATGGAGTACTCTAGATTTAGTCAGATGTATTTCGACTTATTTGAAGAGATCGAGGGAATGGAGAAAATCTAACAAATTATTTGTAGTCCCAGAAGGGAACAGAAAAGGACAAGCAGCTTCCGTGTCTACGTTAAGTAGATGGATAGTTAAATGTATTCACATGGCCTACGAGGCAGTAGGTCATAAAGCTCCAAAAGGGGTGAAGGCACACTCCACGAGGGCATTGAGTTCTTCTTGGGCCTTTCAGGCAGAAATCACGTTGGAGCAAGTATGCAAGTCTGCATCATGGTCTTCAGCTAATACGTTTTTGAAGCATTATCATGTTGATTTATTTTCTCCAAATGATTCTTTATTTGGTAAAAAAGTATTGGAAGCAGTAAAAACTGCAAAATAAAACCGATACTCTGCCTTGACTATTGGTATTATATAATTTCCCACCCTGTCTGACTGCTAAGGTACTGACCCAAAAGTGTGAGTGCTGCCATAGTAACCAGGGAAAACAAAAAATTCATTTCATACTTACCGTAATTTTTGTTTCCTGGTTACTATGGGCAGCACTCACGCTGAACCCTCCCAAAGAAATTCCTAAAGCTCGGACTTAAAAGACACCAGTCTGAGGGTAAGGAGGGGTATATATAAGCATAGTTAATTAATTAGTTAATTGATAGTTCTGTCCTATTGAAAGCGGGGGCAGGGAATACCCAAAAGTGTGAGTGCTGCCCATAGTAACCAGGAAACAAAAATTACGGTAAGTATGAAATGAATTTTTTGTTATATGTCCCTGCCAAAAATTATGGGAGGTCCTGGCGCCAACATTTTTTTTAACTTATGGGGGGGCCCTGACCCAATGATTTTTTTTTAAAAAAAACTTTAATAGTGGGACCCTGGTCACCAATTGTTTTTTTTTAACTTGTAGGGGGCCCTGACCATCAATGGCTTTTTATAACTTGTGTAGGGGGGAGTTTTACCATTTTTGTGCTGATGTATGTGTGGACTTTTAACTGTGGTATGGGGTGGGTCTAGCGTGGGGCTTGGGAGCTGGGGTGGGCTGTGCTCAGGGGGCCCCGAAAATGTTGTTGTATGTTGATTTCTAATGGCGGCCCTGACTGCACTCAGGAACACAAGAAATATATCTTAAAATATATGTATTTTTGGAACCGTTATAGCGACATTTATGCTTGAAAGGCGTATTATTAAACACTTGCGTCTCTTTCCTTCTGCTGGAAACTGCACTCCCAGCAGGCAACAAAGCGTCCCAAAAATTCCCACAACACACAGTTTAGGAGGGATATCAACCAGGCTAATAAAGCCCAGGCTCCCAGACAGTGGAATAGTCCCTCTAGGGTGCGGTCCCCAATCGTTTATACCTGTGAGCCACATTCAAACAAAGCAGCACAGGCATAAAAAAGGTGTCTAAGGGGGTGCCCGATAAGGGCTGTTTGGCTTTCGGCAGCCCCTATGTTGACTGGAAGTAGGGTTGCCACCTTTTCTGTAAAAAAATGCTGGCCTTCCTATATATTTATATTTTTTTCCTATTAATAACATTGGGATCAACCATTACATTATAAGGCCCCTGCAGAAGATTCCTTCCAAGGAGCCCAGTTTTACAGTTGTGTGGGCTTTCTCAGTTACAGAAGGAATACCTGTGTGCTTTGGAACATCTGTCCTGTTAGGGTTGTGGAATGGTAAATTTGTCCAATTATAGGTATTTTTAAGGTGAAGACACATTTGGTGATTTGTAGCTGCAACTATTAAAAAAACGCAACTGATCACGGCGACTTAGAGACCTCAGGTTAATGCAAAAGTTGATGCAATGATTCGCGGGACGGTAACGGTATGGTGATCAATGCGATTTGTTTCATAAGTTATCGCAACTAATCCCCCCTCAGAGCCTTTGCCGAGCTCAAGTGGACAACACCGGCCTTCCTATATATTTATCTTTTTTTCATATTAATAACATTGAGATCAGCCATCATTTTTACTGGCCAGGTCAGTGCAATACAGGCCAGGTGGCAACCCTATCTGTGGCTAGGGTTGCCACCTTTTCTGGAAAAAAATACCAGCTTTCCTATATATTTATCTTTTTCCCCTATTTATAACATTGGGATCAGCCATCATTTTTACAGGCCAGGCCGGTAAAATACCTGCCAGGTGGCAACCCTATGTGGCTGATGCGTCAAAATTGACAATTGGGTGTGACTCGGTTGTGAATTGCACCGAAAAGTCTGGTAAATTACCCCTTAACATTCACTTGCAACTTAAAATGCAGACACGTTAAAATAAATGCAAAGTTGTTCATGCATTCTGGGGGGGAAAACTGTATGTTAATGGGGGATGGAGGGGAAATGTGGTGTCCGAAAATTTCCCTTTGTAAGAGTAAGTAAATGGGTTCTTATGTGTCATTGAAATCCTAAAGTCCATATACGCAATTACGAACTTTCCCACAACCATTGGCCATACGAAAGATCTTTCTTCCGCTCTACTAACGTTAAGAGCCGAATCATGCAGGTAAAAACAAAAAGAATTCTTTAGCTCTGTCTGATGATTCAGCATTAAAGTTACGATGTTCGGGCACCTTCACAATTTCCAGTCCTGCCTGATAGACAAGACAACCAATAGCCAAAGCTTTTAACCGACACCGCCACACACACACATACACACTGATTATCATATGAAAGATCTTTTATACATTAATATTGTTTTACTCCATTGTCTCTTGTATTCACAGGGAATGTGGCCTATGAGTTGAAACTATATGAGGTTCATTCATTGCTGAGAGGATGTAAATCCAGTTCACTTTCACACAGGAACCCCACGTTTACATTTGTGGATTTCTCATGGCTGCTCTTGTGCCATGCTTAGTGACTGAGGAATTATGTCTCCTTGTAAAGATCATTAATACCACCCGTCCCGTCTGGTATTGATTTATTTACATTGTTGTTGGAGTTCTGTTATGCCCCCATCATGTTATCTTAGTTTTCTAACACACGTTGTATCAGAGATGTACAATCTGAGTTTGAGATTATGAAGCACAAGATCAATGAAGAAATGTCCAAATGATAACCATTGAATCAGTGTTGGGCTGTGTGGGGCTAAAGCCGGTACACGGAATGTCATGTTGCTAAGGTACAGTGGGCTTGTTTGGTTTATCAGTGTCAGTGAATTTAGCAGAACTGTTTTAAGGGGTGTAATGGAGGTTTAGTAGCAGGAAAAGTTTTTAGAATGATAAAATGGCAACAGTCAGACCAGTGTTAGACTGCAGGGTCTGAGGCCCACTGGGGATTCAGACGCAGGGGCCCCCACCACCACTCTGAGCCCCCTGCCCCATCCGCAAACCCTTCCTTCGGTACTGTGTGTACTTGTTCTTTCTGTTAGGACTGGGGGAGATCAAAGGGCAGCGCGGACCTGTGTGGGCAGCAGACGGACGCAGGTCTGGGTTGATGGCCCACCGGATTTTTATCTGGTGTTCCACCGGCCCAGTCCGACCCCGAGTCAGACTGGGCATAGACAGCAAATTCTATGCTAGCCTGGAATTCTTTTATTGCTCATTACAAACAAGGCAGCGCACTATGGGCATCCCATGTTTGTGCCAAGTGATCCATGCCAGCAAAGGTGGGGGAGAAGAGTGATGGGGTGGCAGAGCAGTTAGGTCACACAAGGGGTTTTCTAGTGCTGGCTAGTTCTGCAGTGCACAGGTGGGGTGGATTATGAAGCAGAAATGCATACTTTTGTGTTTTCCTACTGAAATCTGCCAATGCTGAATGTCGCAGTGACGTTTCACTGTTTCCTATGGGGGCATGTGAGATTACCAGGCCTGGTCAGCAGCTTTTTGGCCTGTGTATGATGACAGCAAAAGGGCCTGCCTGACCATTATCTGTCAGAAAATAGTCCAGTTATCCATTGGGCAGGTTTGATTTTCCCGTTGGGTTGAGGACAGCATCTATCGGTTGATGTAGTCCTTGTCCTGATGGCCTGCATTATGTTCATATCAGCCAAATATTGTCCATCCCAAGGTGGGGTGATATTGTATACATCACAGAAATGACATACAAATTCTGTGCAGGAGGTAAAGAGGATCTTGAGAAATAGAGCTTTCAATATAATATCTAATTAATTTGTCGCCCAATTGAGTCAGGCTAGTGTCTCTGTCTCATCCACTAATGAAATCAAAGCAAATTTGCTGTCCCTTTGTCGGTTTATCCAATCAACAAGTTTGTGCCTTAATCTTATCCTTTCTGTCACAGTCATTGTCCTGTCTGTGTCTCCTCCGATATAACATCAGCTTTGTCACAATCCCTTTTGTACTTCTGTCTGAGCCTGGTGCTCTGCTAGAACAATGGCTGGCTAAAGCTACCCTTAATGTAATTTTCCTTCTCAATTTTAACACCTCCTTCCTCCACTCATCTTTTAAATCCATTATACTATTATGTAGCAAACTTTCCTAAATAAATCTTAACTATGGGAGTTTGATAGATGTTTGTTAGTGGAGTTGAGGCCTATCATAGGATCAGGTGCAGAACTAATGGGGGTATACCAGGGGCCGCACTCCCTTGGGACCTGCCAGATGCTGGGGCACAAAAAATGTTTCCAGGGGGATGGGTGTCACAGGTGCACAGCCTGCACCTAGCCCAGAAACTACTGTACTCGTTATTGCAGAGGTTGCAGCCATCTCTAGCATGGTTGCAAAGTTATAGCCCCTATAATCAGCATTGAAGGGATAAAAGCAAACATGAACTATTGTAAATTTCCTTTAATCATTCAATGAATTAAAAGGACTTATCCTATTACATTTAGAACATTCTGTCTCTACATGAGTGGCATCAGCAGGCCCAGACAGTGGAAACTGTTGGACTAGGGGATCCAGGGCCCACCAAGGCTGCCGCCTCCTATCCCAGCTGTGAGGTCCACCTAGCGCAGCAACCCTCCTCTTCCCCAGTGTGTACCTTCGTCTTTTGTTTTGCGACCACAATCAGGACAGAGGGAAGGTCAGGCGGCAGCACAAAGGGCTTCCGCAGGAGTGAGCCTGGGTCAGTGGGGCTCACCAGGTTTTTCCCGGTGTTCTATAAGCCCAGTCCAACCCTATATAGAGGACAGCTCTGGGCCAAATTGACCGGGTGCCCTAGACAACCTGGCCAACTACTTCCCCCTCCTCGTGCATACGAGCACAGAAGAGAGCACGCACTGAACATGCGGAGCATCTAGGAGAAGGCAGCAGAAGGAAGGAACTATGGGAAGGTGACAGAAGAGATATGTGCCTGGAGCCCCTCTACCATTGCACCATAGGCACATGCCTCGTCTTCTGCCTACTCCTAGTTCCAGCCCTGACAGAGGATTGTAGAGATTGTAGTTCTGCAACATCTGTAAACCTAAGGTTAAAGTTGTATCGGGTCTACTTTTAAAATGAGAATCAGTGCTGTATGGGAGGTATTTGCCTTGAGATAGGTATCAATGACCTTGAAACTGTTTATTATAAACAGGTTAGTAGAAGAGATGAGCCTCATAATAGGGAATATTTGCCTCTGGGAGTATTTGAGTTTATAGCACCGGCCATGAATGTGCCGGTGCTTTATTTAGCATCCAGTATAGCTCATGTGAAGGAACAAAGGCAAATAGCTCTGCTTTATATTCAGCCTATGTAAAGCACTAGAAGGCAGGTGTTCTAACTAGTAATAGGAAATTGCTCTGTATAAAGATCAAAGGGGTTGTGTTAACCTTTCTCTGCACAGCCAGGGGTTTATATTCACTTCATGCCCATTGTGTCCTCCTTTCAACCTGGCTAAGGACTGCTACAAGTTAAAATAGGGGTTGGCATGCCTTTACCATACAGTGAGAATTAATTATCTCCCAGGGATGGGCAGTGCAGTTTCCATAAATTCAGCTATTGTGAAGTCCCTTTTACACAGTGAACATGATTCTGATGTTCAACATTGGACTGGGTCCCACCGGGGCTGCCACATCAGGGGGTCTCCACATACCCTCAGTCCTGGAGTCCTACTCACAGCACGGCAATCCCCCCACGAGTACCTGCTCCCTTGTGCCACGATTGGGAAGAAGTAAGGGAGAGCGCCAGTGCAGCAAACAGGTAGGAAGCTGAAGCGAGTCTGGGTTGGTGGGGCCCACCAGGTTTTTTCCCCAGTGTCCCACCAGCCCAGTCCTACACTGGTCATGTTTCTACTCCCATATTGCTACAGCATTGGAATTATAAAGTCCCCAAATAAAACAGCATATTTAGTAGAGTGGCAAACTAATCTCTCTGTAAAAAGCAGATGTGGATCTCCATGACAGGTGCTTAGTTCAGTTTGAATCCCAGGCCTCTATTTCATTTTTCTACTTACGAGACCCTGTATTCGATTTTGCACCTGGATCCAAGGGGTTTAGTAGTTACCCCACTCACTAAATAAAATCAGTCAACAATCATAGATTGGAATTTTAGATATTGAAAGCTGCATTATGTATTTTTCTGGCACTCGTCACTTGCCTGATAAATATTGCCTTCACAGTTGCTGACAAATAACACTTACTCCTTCAAATACCTTTCCCTGTACAGATACAGGTTTGCTATTTCCCCTGACTTGCATCTCATTTCAGTATAGCGTGTCTTTCATTTATCCCATGTTCCAAGTAAGAATGCTTACAGCAGATCTTTTCGGATGTCACTGTATTAAGTTTTTCAATATTTCATTAGCTTTCTCTTGACTGTAATAAGTAAAATTAAACACCCTCACCCTCAAACATCACCCTAACTGGCCTGGACACCCTTTGCTCATAACAAGGTTTCAGCTATATAGAAACATTGGGGTAACAGACACCCTGCAGTTCCAGGGGTACCCAGAGCACAAATAAGCACTCACCCCAAATCTCCCCCTAACTGGTCTTCAGACTGGGTCCCTTCGCTCATAACAAGGTTTCATATATATATAGAAACATTGGGGTAACAATCACCCTTCTATAGTTCCAGTGGTATTCACGACACAAATAAGCACTCACCCATAATCTCACCCTAACTGGCCTTCAGGCTGGCCCCCTTAGCTCATAACAAGGTTACAGATCTATAGAAACATTGGGGTAACAGTCACCCTGCTATAGTTCAAGGGGTACCCAAGCACAAAGAAGCACTCAACCCAAATCTTCCCCTAACTGACCTTCAGGCTGGGCCCCCTTAGCTCATAACAAGGTTACAGATATATAGGAACACTGCGGTAACAGTCACCCTGCTATAGTTCCAGGGGTACCCAGGGCACAAATAAGCACTCACCCCAAATATTACTCTAACTGGCCTTCAGGCTGGACCCTCCTAAGTCATAACAAGGTTTCAGACATAAATAAGCACTTACCCCAAATTTAACTGGCCTTCAAGTTGGGCTCCCTTAGCTCATAACAATGTTACAGATATACAGTATATAAACACTGGGGTAACACTCACCCTGCTATAGTTCCAGGGTTTTCAGGGCACAAATAAGCACCCACGCCAAATCTCCACCTAATTGGCCTTCAGTCTGGACAGGACTCCTTTAGCTCATAACAAGGTTACAGGAATGCATATATATAGAATCATTGGGGTTACAAAAAATGTGTCCAGGGGTCTCCAGGGCACAAATAAGCAGTCACCCCAAATTTCACCGGGCTAATGCCTGCATAGGTGTTTGTTTTTTAGCCTGCATATTTCAGCAAGGCGATGTCAGACCCCCATCTGGTATTAGCCTTAAAGTGCCTAAAAGAGCCCTATGTGCCATTCCCTTTAGCGGAAATCCACATCTACTATGAAACGATGTGCCATATTGTCCCCCAGGGCTTTTTGAGATCAAATAATAACTGTGATTCTGTTAATGACCTTAATCAGCCAGATACAATGGTTGGGGTCTTTGGATTAGATTAATGTATTCAGGAGAGTGCAGGAGTGACTAATGGGAGGAGTTATGTCTTAATGCCCACCCCTCCAACAGCCCTTTAAATGCTGCAAGGAAAGTTGAATGGACAGAATTACTGCCTGGAATCCTCCTCTCCCAGTGTATCCAAGACTCCAAGCTATTTTGTGCTTGGCATGACTTCTAGTGCTACCTGTTAGCCTACAATCTAGCTACCCTGGGGCTGCATTGGAGCTGGCAATCATATTGTAGCCTGTTTGTTCGAGTAGCTGGAGTTCTAGTACTAAGCCTGCTCTAGTAGAAAAGGTTCTAGATCAAAATATCAACCTTATCTTGTGTTGCTATCATGGGGAGAAAGACACCAGCGGTGGAAACAATAAGTTACAAGGTGACGATGGAGGGCAAGAATGAAGGAAGAGTCCCTGGCACCAACAGCATGAAGGACAATAGCAGCACCAACTGGCAACTGGATGTGGAAAAGCCACCCAGTAAGAAAGTGCTTCCTCCAGAGAGGGAAACCTGGTCAATGCCTTTGGATTTCATTATGTCCTGTGTGGGGTTCGCTGTCGGTTTGGGAAATGTCTGGAGGTTCCCCTATCTGTGCTATAAAAATGGTGGAGGTAAGTTTATTCCCAGATTATATCAGGCAGAATACGCAGATACCCTAACTGTTATTTCTCTAGGCACCCAGGCATCTAAGGCTCGGGCCACACGGCGCGATTTTGCCGCGATTCTGCGCTGGGCGAGTTGCGAGTTGCGAGTCGCTGCGGTTTTTAAGCCGAAATAGCTTTGTTAACTTTGGCGCTGGCGTCAATGCAAATCGCGGCGAAATCGCTGCGCTAATTCACACGCGGCGATTCGTTTTCTATTGTCGCCCGAAGTTGCCTCGCTGGGCGTTTCCGGGCGACAGCCAAAGTTAACAAAGCTATTTCGGCTTAAAAACCGCAGCGACTCGCAACTCGCCCAGCGCAGAATCGCGGCAAAATCGCGCCATGTGGCCCTAGCCTTAGATAGCTGCAGTTCTATAAATGTGTTTCCACTTACAGTTTTTTCCCTTCCATCTTGATTAAGAAGTGTGGGCCTGTGGCTGTCACATCTGTTGGTAGGGCCTTTATCCTTTAAATTCATTCCCCAGCAATGCCACCTTTCAACTGGCTTGATTTCCAGTTCAGATGAAGTATACATAAATGGGTATTTTTTCCAACACAGTTATACCTGACAGGACTGCATTGGTCTAAAATACCCATAGGGCATCAATGTTTCTATATATCTGTAACCTTGTTATGAGCTTAGGGGGCCCAGTCTGGAGGCCAGTGAGGTGGAGATTTGGGGGGGAGTGTTTATTTGTGCCATTGGTATCCCTGGAACTATAGCAGGGTCACTGTTACCCCAATTTTTCTATATATCTGTAACCTTGTTATGAGCCAATGGGCCTGCCCTCCAGGTCAGTTAGGCGGAGTTTTGGAGTGTGTGCTTATTTGTGCCCTGGGTACCCCTGTAACTATAGCAGGGTGACTGTTACCCCAATGTTTCTATACAATTGTAACCTTTTTATGAGCTAATGGGCCTGCCCTGAAGGCCAGTTAGGGTAAAATCTGGGGTGCGTGTTTATTTTGGCCCTGAGTACCCCAAGAACTATAGCAGGGTGATTGTTAAAGGGGTGATTCCCCCCTTTAAAAAAAGGTTAACTTTTTGTATGTTGTAAAATTCTGTGCAACTTGTCAATTGATCTTAATTTTTTCTTTTTTATAGTTTTTTAATTATTTGCCTTCTTCTTCTGACTCTATCTTTCAAATGGGGGTCACTGACCCCATCTGAACAACTAATGCTCTGAAAGGTTACACATTTATAGTTATTGTTAAATTTTCTTTCTTAGCTTTCTATTCAGGCCTCTCCTATTCATATCCCAGACTCTTATTCAAATCAATGCATGGTTGCTAGGGTAATTTGAACCTTATCAACCAGATTGCTGGAATTGCAAACCGGAGAGCTGCTGAATAAGAAGAAAAATAATTCAAAAACCACAATTGATAAAAAATAAAACCATTTGCAAATTTTCTCCGAAAATCACTCTCTAAAAGCTGAACAACCGAACAACCCCTTAGACAATCACCCTATTATAGTTCTTGGGGTACTCAATGTACAAATAAACACTCGCCTCAAATTTAACCCTAACTGGCTTAAGGTTGCCAAGGGGGGTAGATTTATCAAAGAGTGAAGTTAGAGATCTCCACAGTCCACAGAAATGCTGCCTCTCTTCATTCATTTCTATGGGATTTTTAAAGGCGTTTTTATCAAATGGTGAACTTTCACTATCACCCTTTGATAAATACACTTTTAAAAATCCCATAGAAATGAATGTAGAGAGGCGGTATTTCACTCTGCGGACTGTGGAGATCTCTAATTCCACTCCTTTATAAAGCTACCCCATAGATGTTAATATAACAATCCTTCCTGGAAAAGATCTTTCAGGAAAGATAGTTTGTTTCCATACACACGTGTAGAGCTGAATTGTCAGATAAACAGGTAGAAACAATAGAATTCTACCTGTATCTGACGATTCAGCTGAACTGCAATATGGCATATTCCACTGGTGTATAGTAATAATGAATGCTCAGTGTACCCTGTCATCCAGCTGGTTGACTTAACTGTAGTCAAGGGACCCATGGCAGAAGGTGCCCCAACGAAAAGAGGAAAGGTCTTTTTGTGAAAGCAACAGGGTTTATCTGGATCACGGTTGGTGTTTTGGCATAACTGGGGAATGGCTAGAATATAACAAGGTCATGACCATGTATTTTATCTGGGGCCCAGGCCATAATTGGGGAGCGCTGGGCAGTAGGCCCTGTCATTGTGGTAGTATGGGGCCCAATAATTATTAGGGATGCACCGAATCCAATATTTGGGATTTGGCCGAATTCCTGAATCCTTGGTGAAAGATTCGGCTGAATACCGAACTGAATCCTAATTTGCATATGCAAATTATGGTCAGGAAAGGAAAAAGTGGAAAAAATCTTCTTTTGTGACTAAAAGTCACGTAATTTCCCTACACGCCCCTAATTTCATATGCAAATTCGGTTCGGCCAGGCAGAAGGATTCGGCCAAATCGGAATCCTGCTGAAAAAGGCCGAATCTCAAACCGAATCCTGGATTCGTGCATCCCTAATAATTATTGATAGTGGCCATGTAGGCAGCACTGTACTCACGGGGAGCCCATGAATGACTGTGCTTTGGCAGAAAAGGGCAGGGCGTAAGTGTGCAGAACACAATGCACCCATTTTATGCTTTTTGCACCTTGTCCTTCACCCATGCTTTGTATACCCATGGTGCAATGCATAATGGTAGCCCTGTTCATTTATAGATCTCAGCCATTGCCATTATACTACAAATAGCTTTTTTTTTTTACTTTTAGTAGAAATCCACATCTGCTATTACAAAAAATATATGATATAATGGCCCAAGGGGGTTTCTAAGCCCCAATACACCAATATCTGAGCTTATACCTAATTAAAGGTGGCTCCCCACCCCAGCAACTCTTTAAATGTTTTATGGAAAGCTGAATCCTGTCTGGTACGATGTTATCCTAGTATACCCAAGATATACACAGTAGTACTAGCAGTACATCTTGTGCTTGGCATGACTTCCAGTGCTGTACCTGTAAGACCCCAGTTCCACTGGTGGCCGGATTGTAGGCTTCTTGCCTACACTGAGCTTGACAGGTGGCAGTCGTATCACAGTCAGTGTGTTTGAGTAGTTGGAGTATTTGTACCAGTAGTAGTTCTGTGAGCATACCCTGTAGGGGATGTTATAGACAAGGTTCTTTTGGACTCTCAGGACCAAGAACTAGCCATTTACCTCCGTATTTAAGGAAAGGAATCACGAGGAGAAGGAAACCAATGGTAGAAAGTCAATAAGCCACAAGGTGGAGGACCAGCATAGAGGAAGTGTGTTTGGCATGGAAGATGGCAGAACCAACTTGGTAATGGATGTCAAAGAGCTGCTCAGTAGCAGCACACTGCTTGATACAAGGCAAACATGGGAAAAGTCTTTGGACTTCATGATGTCCTTAGTGGGATGCTGTGTTGGCTTGGGAAACATATGGAGGTTCCCTTATCTGTGCTATAAAATGGAGGAGGTAAGATTATATGCAGGGTACAGCCATATTGCATTTGTTGCTACGGATATGGGTTGATCAAGTTTAGCCCTGCAACCTCTACCCTTTATAAGGGCAGTGGCTGACCGGGAGCTTTGCCGTCCACAATAAAAATGCACGACTGTGGTAAACAAATCTCCCGAAAATGCCTCTCCATTGAAAATAATTGAAATCGCCGGCAGTAAAACAGATGCATCGCTTCGTTCTTCTGAAGTTGTTCGAAGTTGCCTCTGGAGGAAATTTCAGGCAACTTTGTGATTTGTAGGTTTTACCACCTATTTGACATTATTTCCCATGGAGAACCATTTTAGAGAGATTTTGTCACTCACAGTCTTGCATAAATAAAAGCGGTTGACAAAGCACATGAAATCTACAGAATAGTGGTGCACAGGGGGCATCTGCCCCCTACTGCTCTCTGTGGGAGAACAGTGGTGCTTAAAACACCCCTGTCAACTTGTTACCACTCTTACTACTACTTAATGAAAAGACCAGACTTTCTGCTCTCAGGGGCCCACATGTACCCCCAAGGCCCCCTGCCTCAGTCTTGGAGTCCTACTCTCAGTGCCACAAAGACCACTTGTCCGCTTGTATCTGTTCCCTAGTGGCCACAGTCAGGGAGAGACTACCAGAGTGGCAATGGGGTTGGTAGTGGAAGTGGGTCTGGTCAGCGGGGCAAAGTCTGACCATGGATAATTTTTTATCCCTGCTTCTGTCCACAAAATGTTTTCTTTACTATTTACAACCAAAGAAAGCAATCTGCACTAGTAGTGGGAATCGTCCCCGGGGAGCCATTTTTGGGTCCTGACTCACATGCTAAGAATCTCTGACCTAAGCCCTACTGACTATATTAACTCTTAGCTGATACTGTCCTATAAAAGTCCTAAAGATTAAATCTATTTACAAGAATTACTGTTTTACCCTATAATTTGGGTTAGAAATCTGATTTCTGTTATTATATCATGCACATACACACAGCACTGCCTAGATACCAAAATAAGATGTAATCTGGCCAGACCTGTCTATGCTATTGTGTAATATCAAACATTCTTTACGGAAATGTACTGTACCATGGCCTCTGTTGCTACACAACATGCATTATGGCACCATAGATTTTACAATCAACCAAATTAGTAGTGAAACATTACTCAGATGTAGGGTATATTTCCCCTTTAAAAAATAGGCATGAGGTTCCATGGTTTATCTGTATCTACATGGCTGCCTGTAATGTATCATATACTGTGTCTTGCTTTTTTTTCCCTGTGATTTTGCAAATATTTATGGTGATCGTAAGAGAAAGCCAAAACCCCTTCTTATATACAAGTAGATATTGTTGTTTTCTGGCCTCTGCTGCTTCCATGCTGCTGGTCCAACTGTGCAACTGTCCTCGTTAGACTGACAATGATAAAAGCAACCAGGAGGGGGCAGGCTACAACCCTAAAACAGAGATACAGATAAAACAGGGATACAGAAACCCAGCAGAGAAGTATGTTATTACACTGCACAAAGCAATCTGCAAATATCACTTGCCTTTATTTATTGTAATCCAAAATGTACGTTTTGCGACAGATGTTATAAAATATATAAAATATACTGGTCTGGCTTACTATGCACAGCATACCATATTTCTCTGCATATGTTTTATACAAATTAATTAGTGGAAGCTGCCATACTGTTCATCACCAGTGGTCAGTGTTGGACTAGCCCACCAGGATACCAGGAAAGCTTCAGGTGTCAGTGGCCACTGTTGCTTCCAACCATTTGGCCTATTTCATCCCCTATTTCTTAAGGGGCTCAATAATGGAAGAATAGAGTATAGTAAGTAGAGATAAAAGACTAAGAGAATAAAGAGGTTGAGTGAGAAGAGGTGGAATAATAGTTTGGACAGTTGGCCCATGGTCTAAGGTTTTCTGGTGGGTTACTGGCATCCCAGTCCAACACTGGCAGTCGTTGAATAGTAGAATGCTTGTTTAGTGTTGCCAGGCAATCATATATGTTGTAACACCTCATAGGCTACAATGCATTCCCATTTTACTCTGAAGGGTATACTTTTAATACCCATGATTCATATTTGATTGCTAAAATGTGCCTTAAAGGGCCCATGACATGTATATAAGGGTTGCAATACCTCAGTTTCCCATTTGGCAAACGGTTGCTTTTGGAAATGGAACATCCTGCTGCAAGGGTCACAACAGTGCATTGTTTTGGTGTATAGTGGAGGATATGTCCTATGAATTGGGGTGCACCTGACCGAATTGTTTGGATCTTACTGTGGAAGGGCGGTACAGTGGCTCAATTGGTAGCATTACTGCCTTATTTGCCATTTAGAAGGTACAATGGCTCATTCACACATGCCAAGATTAAAGCACTAAAATGGAAGCAAATTTGAATATGCCCTGACGATTTTTACAAATGTACTCAAGCATGATGTATACTGTCATAATTGTTATGGTGTCATTTTTATTTCTAAATTACACTGCAAGTAACTCACTCTACCATGTAAAATTTCATTCCTAACCCAAAAAAGTATTATATATTGGTTTGTAGGCAGCCATCTCAGGTCATTTTGCCTGGTCATGTGCTTTCAGAAAGAGCCATGCTGCACTATGGAATTGCTTTCTGGCAGGCTGTTGTTTCTCCTACTCAATGTAACTGAAGGTGTCTCAGTGGGACATTGGTTTTTACCATTGAGTGCTGTTCTTATATCTACCAGGAAACTATCTAGTTACCTTCCCATTGTTCTGCTGATGGGCTGCTGGGAGTGAAGGTAGGGGATGATATCACTCCAACTTGCAGTGCAGCAGAAAAGAGTTACTGAAGTTTATCAGAGCACAAGTCACATGACTGGGGGCACATGGGAAACTGACAATATGTCTAGCCCCATGTCAGTTTCAAAATTAATTATAAAAAAATCTGTTTGCTCTTTTGAAAAAAACGATTTCAGTGCAAAAGTCTGCTGGAGCAGCACTATTAACAGATGCATTTTAAAAAATATGTTTTCCCATGACAGTATGCCTTTAAGGCCAAAGTCAACTAGGTTGCTCCAACGTGGCTTTAAATGTACTGTGCAGTACCAGAGATCACTGGTTTGTAGTGATTGGCACATCGCAGACACATGACACTGATTCTCCCACTATGAAAGAGGCTGCTGACTGACCCATCCTTTCTGTAGAGCACCCTGATGGCTTCTGTCCTGCCACTGTACTGCGAAAGGAGCAGTTCCTTAGCTATAAGCATCTTAAGAGTTCTAAAAATAAGTTTAGTTATATCTCCAGAAGCAGCTTATAAATTGAGTCCATTATTCGCAGTTCCTCTGCATTGAGAGTTGTTCATCAGCCTGGCATAGATGGGCTGGGTAGGACAGACTGGGTTGTACGAAGTGATGTTGGATCATCACAGTGGCCTATCAGATTCCTTGTTCTGTATGAATGCTTCTCTGGCCTGCTGATGTCAGGCCTCCCTTGCAGGTGGCAGTGCAGTGACTTTGCTTCTTTCGCTGACGATGACGACGATGATGATGCAGCTTCTCTGCCCTCTCTTTCTCTCTTGCATCAAAGGATCAATTATCTGATTGCCAGACTGCCTCCCCCTTGGCTCACACAACAGCCAATTCTTTTACTCCTGCTCAGGAATTCTGTCCTTGGTTGGTGGTTTTGGGTGTCCATGTTTAATTCATGTCCTTCTAGACTAGAGCCACTGTGCAGTGATGTCACAATGGAGCTGCTTTCGGATTTCTGTCCATTGGCATTCATAAGAATCCTATTTGCTTAATTGTTAGTGACTCACCAATGAGCACAAGGAACTGGAGAAAGTGCAGCTGAGTGCATGGGGGAGGCACAGGAGCAGAAATGAGTGCACACAGACACAGGCAAACACATGCAGACCGGCACATAGCCACTGCAAGCTTTCTGTCCCGTGAGCCAAGCTTAACAATGATAACGTATTTGCCCAGTGACTGGAAGGAAAAAATCAAACCTGACTTCTACAAGGAAAATAGAAGTCATCTGGATCAATGCAGGCCCTTATTATACTTGCACGTTACCCCCCTCCCGACACATACAAATTTCAACAAAAAGAAGTTTGTAGATTCTAGGCTAACAAATGGTTATTGCTCCAGGTCTGGAGTATATAATTCATATCCACAAAGGTGGAAAGAGAATTTCTGGCTCATTATAGCAATTCTTTTTTTTAGAATCTCAAACCCAGAGGGAAGAAGTCCTGCATGGACTAAAACTCAACTGGGTCTTCAATATTCATAACATTTAATAGTTGGGTCAGCCCTCCCTGAATCTGCTCCTCTTTTCTCCTAATTTAGCAGATATTTAAAGATAAAAGGACCATTTCCACATAGGTACAATTTTAAGGGGGGGGGGGTTGTTCAACCTTAAATGAACTTTTAGTATGACAAGGAGAGTGCTATTCTGAGACAATTTGCAATTGGTTTTAATTTTTTTTATTATTTGTGGTTTTTGAGTTCTGCTTTTTTTCAGTGGCTCCCCAGTTTGCAGTTTCAGCCATCTGGTTGCTAGGATCCAAAAAGCTATAGCTTCCATGCATCAATTTAAACCAGAGGTAGGAATATCAATAGCAGAGGCCTGAATAGAAAGATAAGTTATTAAAAGCTGCAATAACGATAAATGTGTAGCCTTACAGAGCATTTACTTTTTTTTAGATTGGGTCAGTGACCCCCAGTTGAAAGCTGGAAAGAAAAGAAGAAGATAAATAACTAATATAGAAAACAAATACTGAACACATGAAGGGTTGCTTATAATTAGTCATTCTATAACATACTAAAAGTTAACTTAAAGGTGAACCAACCCCTTTAATAAATAACTCCTGTTATCTGTGCTGCTCTGTTGCACGGGAGGAGAACAGGGTTAAAAAATAACACTAAAATTGCATTTTTTTTGCATAGCCAGGTTCTTTGGGGGAATCAGCAATTCAATGCACAAAGAAGTAATGCTTGTGCTTCAATATTCATCTTGTGCTGTCCGAGATGCGTTAGCTTGGAAAGGGTTAAAGCCAATGCAGCCCTACAGAGCACCAGCTGTCCTTATGGACATTGCTGCCTTTAAATAAGGCATATCTCATGCTTAAAGATGACTTTTGTTTTTCTGATGATTATGCTAAGCACACGTGGATTCGGAAGGTTGGACCTTATCTGGGCAGAAGAGCTTGCACTCTAATGGTACTGATTTCAGAGGCTATGTTAGCAAATGCTGCTTTACCCTCCCCCTTCCTTCTCAGGACGAATCCCACTCCTATCATGAATATCCCAAAATAGCAGCCATGTGAGGTCTGCTCCTTGTGTCAGTGACAGAATGCTACGACAGAAAAGGGGATTTACTCAGCTGGCTGAATGACTGAGAAGGAGGGAGGGGAGGCAGACACAGAGGCAAAAGAGGCGTGGAACAGAAACAGAGAAGGAGGCATTTACGCTCACTGATACACATTTGACTTTAAGGTGCAGAACTCAGGAGAGGGCAAATGCCAGGAGAGGGAGAGATAGGTGCAAGAGGCAGTTAGGGGGGGGGGAGAAAGCATTGAAGGAGGGGAGAGAAGAGGGTGGAAAGCTTTGTGACTTCATCCTGGTCCTTGATTTAAAGCTTGTGGAGCTAGTGCAGGACCCACAGACCTAGGACACAGCACACTTGGTGCTCCTAACCACTCCTTGGGGGGCATTGGCACTACCGTGCTCCCCTATCATTCCTTCAACCTCCTCCATCATCAGCAGTAACCCATGAGATTCTTCCGGCTCACCTTTAAGTGCTTTGTGGACGGTTTCTGAATTTTTTTTTTTTTTTGCTTTTTTCCCTTTCTTTCCTTTTGTGTGGAGTTCGCCAAACTGAATTTAGTCTCCTTTTTATCCATAGTATTATTATTTATTCATTGAGGGTTACTGGGGACTGAGGGTTTAAAGGAAACAGGAGATATTTTTGTAAATAGAGCAGAAGTTTTTTTTATTTTTTTAAAAAGAGAGAGGGGAAAGAGGGGGTAGTTTTGATTTTATTTGAACAATTAGAAGAGATTTTAAAGACCATGGAGAAGAGGCGTTTGTCTTTGGAGAACGGTAGCTATAAAGTGTCCATAGATGAGAAGAAGGACCAACTCATACCAAATGGTACTGCACAGGAGACAGATTTGTGCCAGAATGGATCAACCAAAGGAGAGATGGTCTTCCCTCCCAAGGAAGGCATCCCAGAACGTGATACATGGACCAGCCAGATGGATTTTATGATGTCCTGTGTGGGCTTCGCTGTGGGTCTCGGCAACGTGTGGAGGTTCCCATACCTGTGCTACAAGAATGGAGGAGGTGGGTTGAACCTAATATACCAACCACTTGGATGGAGAGGTCATTGCATGCATGGGTTGCCCTTCCTGAGAAAACTCCACTTCCTCATACGCTTGCTTGCTGTGCTTTTTGCACGTAGGCAAGCAGGTTCAGCTTGGAGTTAGCGAGGGGGGTGTGTGCTCAGGCTGACCTCTAAAAAGGAGAAACCATTTATCTATGCACCATTTGCATCTGCTTTATTGTGCCATGAAAGTGATAGGGGCTGGATAATGCATAGGCTATGTGATCAAGGACTCATGTAGTTTTTTTCATTTCTTATTTATTTTATTTGTGCTACTGGGTCTGGTTGGGTGCATCTGCTGGGAGAGAGACCTTGAGTGAATGTGTGTCTGGATATGTATGCATCTAAATCCTGCTGTAGCCTAGAAGGGGGACCTGTGCGGATATATCCTAGGGGCCTCACATGTTATTAATCCGCCACTGGTGATAGATCCTAGAAACCAGCAGCTTATAATATATGGGCTTCTTCCCTATCTGATATTTGACTGAGCCACATTCAGACATAGACAGAGAAGGGTGGAAAGAAAAGCACTGGGCCATGCTGGTGAAGTAGATCCGATAGTTTGCCCAACCAGCTCTGGGAGAAATCGACCTATCTGCTAATCTGCTTTTCACCACATGGCCATCTTTAATGAACATCTCTAGATAGGATCACAATCACTGGTTTAGCACTAGTGTCCAGTAAAGCAGCTGTTTGCAGAGTAGGCTGGGAGTTGTAGTCCTTCTACAACTACTCTCATGTGTAGGCGTGCAACAGGGTGATGGCAAACAAAAGCCATCTACTTTTTTCATTTTCTGATAACCTATCTTGTAATTTGCACTGCATTCCAGCACAAATAAGCACTTGCCACCTCTGATACTATTAGTATTTCTCCCCTCCAATCAAATTGCTTTGTGTTAAATTCAACATAGTGCTTATTTATTCCAGGAATTAACAAGATGTTAGAGCATAACACTGCCACAGAGCTCTAACACCCTCTAACATACACTTGATCTGTTTTGATTCATAATTATTCATTAATTTCATTAAACACTTCCTGGGCAATTGAGAAAGAATTTTGTATCCGTGCTAAAATTGCGACCGATGGGAATTCTTTAGGATTTGGGATATGGTTGGATCCTGCAGTTTACATAAGTCTTACATAGTCTTTTTTTAAATTGATTTGTATGTTATCCCATGATGCCTTTGTATCATACAAGGGCATGTACACAAAAATTAAATCCTTATAAATGGTGCTCAGTAATGTCTATATATATATATATATATATATATATATATATATATATATATATATATATATATATATATATATATATATATATATATATATATATATATATATAAAGAAAGCTCATAGCTGCACGTTTATATATAAATATATATATATATATATATATATATATATTTGCTTGGAAGTCCAAGTGACCCTGGGAGTGTGGGGGTTAAGATGCTGTAGCAGAATGAGCTGTTAGCTCCACTTTCTTGGAAGCTGCACTTTGCTCCTGGACTCTGTGTCCAACAGTATCGGTGTCAGACAGGAACTGGCTGGAGTGCAGGGGGGGGGTAAATAGCTGAGCAGATCACTGATGTGCAGCACCCAAAATAATGAACCACAACATAAATAGAGCGTGAGCTTTATGGCCAGTGCTCAGTTACTGGACTCCCCTGCGTATGAGTGTGTGTTCTGGGAATACCCACCGCTCTCTCATTGCCCCACCTCTTTAGCTACTTAGGAGCTGTATAAGTTATCCTTCATTTTCCACATGGGATTCCAGAAAGTAACCATTAACTCTTCACTTATCCTGATGCCAGGGAAGTGGAATTTGCTGCAGAGGAATTCTTGAATGTACTAGGCCAGAAAATTGAGAGCTATTTCCAATAGTGATTGCCTTCAAATCAACATTTTTTCCCCACAAAACAATTTTTTTCCCCCAGAGTTCCAGTATCATAGAGTGCATCATGACTTGCATGTGGTTCACCAAAACAGGGTCAAATTGCTGTCTGTGTTTGGTAAAGTATGCTCAGCAACAGTTATTCCACGTCATGGTTTATGTGGCAGGCTTGTGAGCAGTTTGCTAGGCTGATGGCAGTTTCACATGTAAATTTCACATGCTATGGGTACCCTGGAGGTAACATCAAGGCTAGTGTTAATCTCAGGGCTTCCTTTCATTTATTTATGTACCTTGCAAGCAGTTAGTCAAAGTGGGCTGAATGGCCACACTGGCACCAGGTAAAGGGTGCATGGAGTGTTTGTAGGTTCAAGTTCCTATGTGAATAATACTTTGCACTCGAGTTCCTAATTGACCCCTGCAGTGTTTCCTATCAGGCGTCCCATTTGAGCATATCGGAGGTAATGGAGATGGGTCTCCTTCAGGTGGAAATGCACTGATGGTGCAACCCTCCAGTGGTCCGGACTGAGAATTAAAATAGGCCCTGGCATTTCAAGTACACAGAGGCCCAATCAGCCCACATAGAGGCCAAAACAGCTCCCCACCAGTCCACTAAATACTGACTTTCTATGGGACCTTATAGCAGCCCCTCTGGCATTTGCCAGAACCCACAGATTGCCAGTCCGGCCCTGCTCCAGTGCTTCATCAATCTTAGGCCCCATTTTTCATGGACAGGGTACTAGAAAGATATATTGCAATATTAACGTGTGTCCTTGAGATTAAAAAGCACACTGAGTCCCTATGACATCATAAAACAAAACAACACTAATGTATTTGCGCAACCCAACAGAAGCACATTGTTTTTACTGTCACTACAAGAATCCATGAATCTATTGGTGAGAATCACGTATCCAGCCTCACGGTCTGCTAGGACGCATATGTAATCATTAACCAGTCTTACAACTAAGACATGCTTGTGATAAAAGGAGAGAGATAAGGGTTTAATAACCGGTAAAGTCACCTTGAGGGACACTGCCCTACAATGGCTGCCAGCAATGCTTAAAGCTCAAGGGACCCTTACAGTTGGAGGCCCAATCCTGTATGGACATTTTTTTTTCTGGGTTACCCAACTTGTGCACACTCAGATACACTGGGGGGTTCTGTAGCAAACAGTTCAGGAACCAATGAGACAGAGGCTCAGTTAGCAATGCAGGAGAGGGGAAGCAATACAGCAAGCATACATTACATTTCTCCATGTCTCTGGCACTTATGTCACCATGCAAGAGGCTGCAACAGCTGCATAATTGTGGACGTGTAAATGAATGAAACTTCTTCTTCAGTTTAGTTCCATATAGAGATTTAGTAGGCAACAGGGCTGGAAAAAGACCAGCCCTTCACCAGAGAGTCCTTCTGTGTACCTGACCTTCACTGCACTTTGCCCTCCAGACTGTTGATAATTGAGGACAAGGAATGGTTTATCTCTATTGCCTGTTGTGCAACCTTCCAGGGAAATCTGTAGTCTAGCATAATCCACGGCTTCTCAATGTTTTCATCTTCATGTTTAGCTATTTGATAGGCCCACAAGCCCAACCTAAAGTATAGAGTGCTTGCTTATTGCAGCTGAGCAAATACCCTCACTTATGTCGTGGCACAAGGGGCTAAAAGGGAGCAATTTTGCATGCTACAAATAGCACTGGGTTTGTTGCCTTAATGAAAGAACTAAGGCATAATGACACATCACTAGGAGCAAGGGAGCCCTGCATATAACACCTGCCTTTCACCACCTGGCTAATTCCATTAACACCCTGCTATCAAGTGTAAATGAATTGGCGCTTGACTAAGAGAACACTCATACTGCGCCATTTGGCACCCACATGACGCTTATGCGCTTGGGTGTAATTTGCTTCACAAATTGCAAGGTTTTATCCATACATTTAAATGCTTTAAGACCTTAAGGCCACCTTTAATTTAGCATCTGTATTCAGGATACAATAGTTCAAAAGACTGTGATTTGAATGTTGTGGTGCTGTATCCGGAAACCATGCTGCATAAATAGGTTTCAATATTCCATGTCAAAAATAAAAAATCAGATGGCACACACTTCAGCGATCGTGCTACAAATTCAGTGGTTTATTTGAAATCTCCACACAACGTTTCGGAGGTACAACCTCCTTTCTGAGAGCACTTGAGAAAGAAGGTTGTACCTCCAAAACATCGTGTGGAGATCTCAAACAAATCACTGAATTTGTAGCACAACTGCTGAAGTTTGTGCCATCTGATTTTTTATTTTTCACATCTGTATTCAGGCTTTGGCTTGTTAAGGAGGCCCATCCATGTAGCTCTTAATTGCCCTGTTTGGGTCAGATGGGCTGAAGTCTCCAGTGTGACTTTTCATTCCACTGTATATATAGCTTTGCCATAAGAACCATGATTTTCTGCTGCACTTTGTTCCTTCGCTCCCATGAAGACATCTTGTGCACATTGCATTGTAAAACAGCAGAAATATGGCAGTACATTGCTTGCTATGCTTGTATGGCCTAATCCAATTCAAAACTGAATTTAGCATCTTTCAGGTATTATACTAAATCTACTAGGTTGAGAAAATCCCCAATGTCTAAAAGCACCCTATTTGCAGCTTCATCGGATGCACAATGCAGGGCTGGGGATACATACTGTAACTGCACAGGACCAACTCAGTAGCAGTTTGTTATTCGTACCATGGAGTCTGTTATGTCAGAAGCCTATGCATGACTGAAATAGCTGGAATTGCAGTGCTGCCTGTGTAAGCGATTCATGGCTTGGGCCTGGGCAAGTCTGTCTGTAGTAGTTGCAGTTTCAGCCATACCTCCCAACTGTCCCGTTTTAGAGGGACAGTCTCTCTTTTGATAGCTCAACCTGCAGTCCCTCATTTGTACTGAAAAGTCCAGCTTTTCTCTGCACTGAACAGCCAGAAAAAGAAACAATGTTTCTAACTTACTTGGCTTTTGGCAAAGAGCACAGAACAACCAAGATACAGTACATTTAATAATAATAATGTAAAGTAATTGTAACAATATAAGATAAGAGGTCCCGTGGGAGAAGCTAGACTCACAGCTTAAAGGGCAATTCACCTTATCAAAACTGTAATAACTGAAAAAAACATAACCTGCCAAATTTTGTAAAATGAACATGGTTATTAGGGGGTGTGGTCACAAAAATGGGCATGATCTAAAAATTTGCCACGCTACGCGCACCAACTTTTTTGTCCCTCTTTTGTCCCTCTTATTTACAAAATGTTGGGAGGTATGGTTTCAGCCCTTCTCGGGATCTGTAAGTTGTACTTCAGCGACAGCTGAATGGCTGCACATTGTTACCCATCTTGTCATAAAGTCACCTTCTTGTTTGGCTATAGCTGCTATCCCATCCACATTCGTCCAGTGTAAATTACATTTTTATTTGGATAAATAAAGATACAGATTTGTGGTACCCCCTAACAGGCCACCCACCCTCAGACCATAGCCGTGAGAACAGTGCTACAGGTATGGGACCTGTAATCCAGAATGCTTGGGACCTGGGGTTTTCTGGATAAGATGTCTTTCTGTAATTTGGATCGCAATACCTTTAAATCTACAGAAAAACCATGTAAACATTACTTAAACTCAACAGGATTGTTTTGCCTCCAGTAAGGATTAATTATATCTTAGTTGGGACCAAGAGCAAGGTACTGTTTTATACAGAGAAGAAGGAATTCATTTTAAAAATGTAAAATATTTTATTAAAATGGAGTCTATAGGAGATGGCATTCCCGTAATATGTAGCCACAGGTTTCCGGATAACGGATCCCATACCTGTGGTAGAAAGGTATCACTTCAGGGAGGCCCTTGCTCACATCTTCCCACAGCAGGGCCTACAAATTATGCACCTTGTGTCTGGTCATGTTTTGGGTTTTTGTTGCGGGGATGAGACCTGTAACATGACTTATTTTTTTCTTTCAGGAGTCTTCCTCATTCCCTACCTTGTGATCGCTATCCTGGGAGGTATCCCCATTTTCTTCCTGGAGATCGCTCTGGGACAGTTCATGAAAGCAGGGAGCATTGCTGTGTGGAACATAGCCCCGCTCTTCCAAGGTAAGATCATCACTTTACTTACAGATTTGAAGTGTCACCAGGTCTAGTTTGTGTGCATATTTACTCCCTGTTTCCCACTGGGTGATAAGAGCTTCAGAGCTTCTATTTGTGCCAAGCAACATGCTGCCTCTTGACCCTAAACCAATTCACCTGATTCAAGTGTTCATTGCCAAGTCAAGCAGGAATTTAGATTCCAGCCCATGTCTAACATGGTTGTGCTATTTAAGCCTCCAGCACACTCTGGCTAATTGAATGTCCATAATAGTTTTTTTCTCATTACCTTTGATGTTCCTGAAATAAGGAGTGCACTAACTGCAAAAAAATACCTAGTTCACCTTGGTCAGTGGTGCTGAACAGCAGATCCTACTGATGACTAAGTTAAGTATTAAAGGGGTAGTAATGCAAAAAGCTAGATGAGCTTATAGGAGAAGGAAAGGTTAAAAGTAAGCAAGCTTTATCAAAAAGGTCTATATAAATAACCCCTCAAAGTAATGTTGCTCTGAATCATCTGTCAAAAGAAACACAGCATTTCTTTCCTTCTACTGTGTGCACACGGGCTTCTGTATTAGACTTCCTGTTTTCAGCTTAAACCTCCAGGGCTTGGGCTTGAGCATGCTCAGTTTGCGACACTCTCTCCCTCCTTTCACCTTCCTCCCTCCTACCCTCCCTGCTGTAATCTGAGCCTAGAGCTATTAGAGACTCAGACAGGAAGTGATGTCACACCAAGCCAATATGGCAGCTGCTATCCTAAATAAACAGAGAGAGTTTCTGTAACTGTTTATGCAGGTATGGTAAAGCATTATACAGAATAAATAAAGCATTCTAGCTTGCACTAATGTGGTTGATCTATTGGCAATAAACTGCCTTTGTAGCTTTCCTTTTAGAAGTGCTGTCTCTAATATAGATATGTTGCATTTTAGAGGCCTCTAAAAAAGGGAAGGAGGCAAGGAATTTTCAGTGTTACAAATGGTCATACTACATTCAGTGTTCCCGCATGTTCTGGGCGACGTCCCAGTGATAGGAACAGCACGAAGTGACATTTATTGCCAAAAACTATATGCTTTCTTTTTTATGAGGTCATGATTATAAATTAACCAATTGTATCCATAACTCACCAAAAGTGCTCTCTCATGAGCCTTCAGCTTGGGGAGTGGAATGAACCGTGTATGTTGGAGCAAGTACTCAATGAGCAGTCATTTATTTGGTATCGGCAAACAGAGGCAGCCTTATGCAATTCTTGTTAACGGACACTTAATCATAGGCAGAGGATGCGTAAGCATCACAACGTTCCAAGGTAGGCATTCTGTACTGGTTCTCGACTTGTGTTTCTGGATTGTAGGTATTGGCTTTGCCTCGGTGGTGATCGTGTTCTTCTGTAACACCTATTACATTCTGATTCTGACATGGGGCGTCTATTACCTTGTGAAGTCCTTCTCCGCCGTCCTGCCCTGGTCGCACTGCAACAACACCTGGAATTCACCAGATTGTGTGGAAATCTTCAGGCAAGAAGACTGCACCAACGGCACCACCAATTCCACCTTTGGCAACTTGACCTGCAACGAACTGTCCGACAAGGTCTCGCCCATTACTGAATTCTGGGAGTAAGTTCTCTACGTGTTTCGTTTTCATAACCACTGTCGCCTCCTGCTTGTTGTTGATGGAAGAATAGGGTAGTTTAAAAAGTTAAATAGTCACATTTACATGTAGGGACATTGGATGCTCTGGTATTTGAGACACACAAAATGCATGAAGCATTGGGTAGAAAGGAAACTGGAGTCAGCTATGTTAAACTACCCATCCATGTAATGACCAGCTTGTTTGGCCTGCTTGGCCGTTATACAGGTCATCACGCTGGAAGATCAAGAAGTGCTGTCTGCCACTGACCGCATTCATGACTCTATCAGATCCTCAGCCCAGCTGATATGTGATTAGACCCAGTCAGATAAAAAAAATTTTATTCAGTGCATGGTCTAGCCAGGGTCAGACTGGGCCGCAGGACACAGGGAAAAAACCTCTTGGCCCAGGCCCTCGTGGGGCACTCACATTAGTCATGATATCTATACGTACATGAGCATGGCAGGGTATCAGAAGACGTAGGACAATATGCATTCCTTAGCCTGAAGGACCAGCACCTGTCCTACCATATCCTTCAGGTTCTGGAAGAGGATGTTAAGTTCTATGTGTGTGTTAATGTCAATACTTTATGCCCCAACCACCTGTGGTTCTCTGAAACCAAATCACCAGCCTTCATGGTCTAAGATTTAAACTGACCCCACTGGCACTTGTCTGCATGAATTGCAAGGAAAGGGCTTGTACTGGCATTTGCATGGTGATTCACAGAGATGGTGGGGTGAACTGGCCAATTCTTTTTTAGGTGTTTGGAAAACACGTTAAATATATGTGGGGGAAAAACACTCAAAACTGCAACTTGTGCCATAGCCCATGAAAGGCAACTAAATGTCTGCACAGAAATCAGGGAACCCAAGTCGTTAAAAGGTGCATACCCCATGTTTGTAATACCTTGTCATGAGACGAGAGCTTCCTGATGTAAAGGCTTAAATCACTTTTGTCTATGCAAGTTTCCAAGAATGTCATAAAGTGACATGTTGCTTTCAAAACTCCCGTTAGTAATTTATTATTAATCAATACTGATTTGTAGTGTGACATAACCTCATTACACATAGATTTCTTGGAGCTGTCATCCTCCATGTACTGTGAGCTGTCAGGAGATTTGATCTCATTGCCTGTGCAACCTTAGAGGTAGAGGTTATAGTTCAGCTCTAGGAATAGCAGCTAAAATGGCTAACGGTGCAATATCTTGGATTTCTCTGCCCTGGGGTTTATTTATATAGTGACAGCAAGTTACACAGCACATTTCAGTGACATTTAAACAAGAAAGGGATGTTAAATATGTTAACAAATAAGGGTAACAAGAATAAACTGGTGGGATTAACTGCAGTGGCGTAACTATCTACCCACACCCGTTGTTCCCATTCCCTCTGCACCATTGCTAGGGGTTTGCTCACATGCACCCCACGTCACAAAATCTTGAAAACAAATAATCTTTTATACATTTGTATTTATTATACATATCTTTTACATATACTGTAGGTGTCTCGCTAACTGGTATTGGAATAATCCTAGAGCTAGCTAGGTTGTATAACTCATCGTCTGTCAGGACAGATGGTCCCTCAGAATCACAAGATTCTAAATGGCCCCTACTGGTTGGGGATCACTGGCCTAGTAGGTCCGAGAAGAATAAAGTGGTTGTTCATCTTTAAATTAACTTTTAGTATGATGTGAAGAGTGATATTATTTGAGGTTTTTTAAGATATTTAGCTTTTTATTCAGCATCTCTCTAGTTGGTAATTTCAGCAATCTGGTTGCTAGAGTCCAAAATACCTTAGCAACCAATGCATTGATTTGAATAAGAGGCTGGAATATGAATAGAGGGCCTGAACAGAAAGATGAATAATTAAAAAATAGCAATAACAATACATTTGTAGCCTTATAGTGCATTTGGTTTTTTAGATGGGGTCAGTGACTCCATTTGAAAGCTGGAAAGAAGAAGAAAGCAAATAATTAAAAACTATATAAAAAAAATAATAAAGATCAATTGAGAAGTTGTTTAAAACGAGTTATTCTATAATATTCTAAAAGTTAACTGAAAAGTGAACCACCCCTTTAAATGGATGCTGGGAAGTGTAGATCGGGGATGGCTTACATCCCAAAAAGTCAGTCACTTGGGTTCTCAAGCAAGTCAAAATTTGCAGTGATTATTAGGAATCTAGTAAGACAGTTGGGAATTAATAAGGCCATTAATAGCATCGACACTTTACATATCTTATACTTGACTGGAAGCTTGCATAGGGAAAAGTAAGGGAAACAGGCTCTATTGCCCAGAATCATGCTTGGCTAAATTCAAATAGACAGTAAAACTAAATTGGTACATTCTTGCAGCAGAGAAATAATATTACAGATGTTTTTATCTGGAATAAAATCCTTGCCTTTTATTGGCATTAGCTGTCTGAAGTCAGCCCCCACCCCCCACCCACCCCCCGGTTAGGAAATAATGGAGGTGGATCAGTCCATTAGAATGACGCATCCATTCCCCTGGGTGAGTATCTGGAATCCCCAATGGGGGGGGGCGGACAGCTACAGGCAGCAGGAAGAATGTCTATGATGATATTCATTCCCATTGACCCTACAAGTGTCACTTGACTGGACTGAATAATGCAAACTAGAGGAAGTAACTGCAGGTTCCCCCTACTGAGGGATTCAGTGAGTGAGCACAAATGGAGAACTGCATTTCTACTGTAATCAATCCCAGCAAACCAATGAGGAAAGGATAAGCCCGTATGTGCAACCTGCAACCCTCCCAGTATCCTATTGGGTTCTTCATTACTTCCCATGGGGCGAGAGTCAATCATAAACAGCCTCGGCAGTGACTGGGATTGGTTGCAGGTTATGCACATGCATCCAAGGTTTAAAACCTGTCTCAATGAGAAATGTTAATACAGGGAATTTGTTCTTGGCCTTTTTAAGACCTACCTTGAACTTCTCTCCGTTTAAAGATAAGAGCAAGAATAACGTCTCAAGGGAATGGGTCAAAAGGCCACCAGAGTCTTGGGATACGCATATGGTCCCTTATTCAGTATCATCCAGGTCTTCATTATAGGGACTGGTAGTTCCATGTCCATGTTTGCCAACAAATTTCAGTTACTGTATTTCTATAACATACAATGGGATAGCCGGCCCTCAAGAACCCCCTTCGGTCCCTCTATATTATGTGGCTACTAATTGCAGCACCACTAATACACTTAAAAGGAAATCATTGATTAAAGGGAACATAAACCTTCCACAGAAGTGGTCAAGCTCCTACTCGAGAATGCTATCTATGAGAAATGTAGTCTAGTAACACCATGACTGGATTCTTAAAGCAACACTGCTTAATAAATCATTCAACTGCCTCCCTTTTTACTCTTTGTTCACGTCATTATTGCTGGAGGCATTAAAAACATAATTTTTCATGCTACAGACACCCACATAGTGCTATAGCCACCCTTTTGATGTTCCATTGCGGAGTAACATTGGCTGCAGAAATTCTCATTGTAGATTATAGCCTCTATACTTAAATTGGGGTGCCTGCACTGAAGCTTCAAAGAAGATTTATTTCCCCTTTAAGGTTCTGTGATTTCATTTTAACATTGAATCTCCATTCCCTTGATGGTGATTTGAATCTTAATAACTAGCCGATATCCCTTCTAATAATAATATTATTTTAAGATTTATTGTAGTTCGAGAGCAAATCATGGATATAACTGTAGTTGCCGATCATATGCCATGCAGTTCTTCAATTCTTGTGCTGTTGTTCGTTCTCTGTTGCTATAATGTTTTTTTGCAGTTCTGTGAGTGAGTGGCGGTAGGGGAGTCGTGCCCGTGCGCACTGCGCCCCAGCAAATCCCAGGACAGGAGCGGATCAAAATGACCTCTCGCTGGCAGCTGCAGGGTGGGATGGTCTTGTTAGCATGATTCTGAAACATGTGAGCCTGACAACAGTCTCTCCCATTTTTTTTTATTTTGATTTCATTTTTTGTATCATTTCATATATTTTCTTTTGCCTTTTCCTGTTATTGATTTCTTGCTGCTATTTTTTTTTTTGTGTAAGGTGGGCATTGGTGAATGGCTCTTTCTTTAAGAAATATGGTGTCAGACTCAAGTAATAAACATGCAATGCCTGGTGGTGCCATTGCCTGGTATCAGATGCCCAAGACATATAGTTTGTTTTATCCTGCTGCAAAACTGCTGCAAAGAATGTGCCAGAAACCAGTGCGCCCAATCTTGTTCATAACATTATATGGATCGGCACAGGTTTGAAAAAGTTCAGCAGCAGGGGGGGGGGGTATTAGGTTTATACATAATCAAAGCATTGAGCTTCAGCGGCAGTATAAACTTCGTACATTTAAGTGCTGATAGGTGTTGCTGTTGAAACACAAGATCATCCTTATAAAAAAAGGAACGTTGGAACGTTCCCAGGCTTATGTGCAATGTTCTGTGATGACATAATGATGGTCATGTAATATCACAGGCCAAATTTATCCTGGTCTAGTAACTGATAGCAGCCAATCAGCAGTATGCTTGTATTGTTCTAGTGAAATTATCAAGATGAAAGCAAGCATTGGATTGGTCGCTATATGTTACTAGACTGTGACAAAGTCCTGAGTGTTAAAATGTCCATACATGAGCAGATTAAAGCTGCCAATATCGGTCCTTTAGACCAATTTGGCAGCTTATCTGCCTGTGTGTGAGGGCTTCTGATGGCCTGATTTTGATCGGGCAGGTTTGCTTTTTCCTGCAATCTAGGACCGCATTGGCTAGTTATCTAGGGCATCGTAGTCAGGCAAACTGTGACCATAAAATCCCCCTGTTCCATTAGCAGTCACGCTATGGACTTGAATGGCAGTTGGCTAGAATCGGAGGGGATTTGCTTGAAAAATGCTACCTGCTTTCCATGTAACAGTTGCCTGAGAAGCATGTACAGCCTTTTAGCATTCAGAGGGAGGGCGAGGGATGAATGTGATTTTTTCCTCCAGCTCAGTGATCTACAAAACTTTAAGTAATAAAATACTTCACCCCTGTTGTGACATGACAAGTGAGTATCATTGGGAAAACCCTAACAGTAGGATACAGGGCAACCCTTTCCAAGGAATGCCATTGCCAACTCAGGAAAATTGACCAATATATTATAAACTTAAAGACCAATCAAACTTTAGCAACAAATAATTTTCGAGACCTTCCATGGCCCGTTTGTTCCCCAAAAGAGCAAAAGAGTGCAGAAAGTAAGTACAGGTGGCCAGAAAAAAATCTCCCCTTTATTGTCCATCCAATGGAATATCAAATGAATTACTGCATTTTTGGGAATTAACCTTCCCCATTTGTCTTTTTTGGATGGTAGGTGCCATATTCATTTCAGCCTGAACAGTTGATCTGTAATATTAACATATAATGCTTTTGTTAGGACTTTCAATATGGCACCTTACCCTACTATATAAAAAATTCCTTCTGTGCATTTAGTGATCATATTTTAATGTAAAATATGAATGGCAGTCCTAAAAAAAGATTATATCTCCCACGACTGGCCATCCTACTTACTTTTCACTCGAAGGCATCCACCACCAGGCATCAATGAAGGGCTTGCTCAGGGACTGTAGACTCCTTCATTGTCATCTCAGTCCCCTTGAGAGTACTCACTGTGATCATTCTTTCAGGAACAAAGTGCTACGTTTGTCCAGTGGACTGGATGACGTGGGTTCTATCAACTGGGAGCTGCTCTTGTGTCTGATTGGCTGCTGGCTGCTGGTCTACTTCTGCGTCTGGAAAGGAGTCAAGTCCACAGGAAAGGTATGGAGACCCCAAAAAAGATAAGATACATAATGAAAGATACATCTGTATACCAGGGCATTCCAGCTCAAGCTATTGAGGGATGTCTAACGTACATCTTAATATTATTATTTTGTTGGTTTGGACTGGCCCAAAAAATCAGAACTGTGGTTGCTCTTCACTTTCTGCCATTGCTCCATGCGCTGATCAACATGGTGCCTTGGCAGATTAAACCTGTCCAGCCAATGGACTATCAGATATCTATGGTACAAAGGTAAGCATCAGGAAAACATAATTTTATTGGCATGTTTATGCCAGCTTAAGATCATGGGAGCAATGTTATAATAAACACTCCATATTTAGTATCTTAAAACCTTCTGTGCTCATGTCCATGACAGAATTCTTATTGCTAAATCCCATTGGTCCCTTGCCAGTGGCGTCAACTTTGTCACTCTGTACTCTCTATGAATAGGAATTTGTAACATTCCACCTACACAGGGTGAGCTTGTACCAATGGATAAGCCAAGAAAGACAAATAGACCAGCTATTTACTAGAGTCAGGAGCATCTGTGCAAAACAGGCTGAAACCTTGGCTTGCTCTGTGTGTTTTTCCATACAAAAATATATTTTGAGTAGATTCTGCAATGCCCAAACCCAGCCTGTGGCGCTTGGAATGCCATGCATAGAAGTAGAAGTGGCAAGGGGGGAATAATTGCATGTGTGCCAGTAGCACTTGTATTTTGCTGCTTTACTTTAAGACCTAGAAAATGTATTTTGTTTTTAAACCAAATGGCATCGGATGAGTTAACTGTAATTATTAAATAAGTAGTTCTGATTGGCAGGTTAAAAATGGGGACTGGCGCCGTATCGGCTGCCCTACCTTGTACACTGGATATGGCACTAAGGACACTGAGAACTTGTTTATGACTTTAATAGGTTCTTTTCTAGAAACGAAAGAGCAGCCCCGGTGAGAAAGCTGGGCTAAACCCTGCTAATTCCAAGAAATAGCATTTATCATGCTTGTTTAGTTGCTGATGCCAAGCTCTTGAAAGCTGGATACTGCCTAGATGTTGTCCAGCCTGCACCCTCCCACTGCCTGTTATTGCACTACAACCCCCTTGATAGATATTGGGCATTGTGATGCCTTATACAGAATGGAGGGAGCTGTAGTTTAGCAACAACTGCCAGTATGCAACATGGCTGACCTCACAGGCTGAAATAGTCACTGTATTCCTTTGCTCCGTGTACAATATATACATATTAAAGTTGTAATGCCTTTCAGAGGGTTGAACCCTATTTGCTACTCTCCTAGAATGTCTTAGAGCAATATAATACTTATATAATATAGTATAGCCATGTGCCGCTGTTCTTCTACTCTAATTCTACGTTGCTATGGGGGTTATACTGAACCGTGTTACATTTCCCACCCAGCTGGGGATCATAAAAACAGTAGGGCCAGCCCCAAAATCCGGACCAGATTGGACAGGGTGCAATGAACACGAGGGAGTCAAAATGACTTCCACTATCAGCATAGTAGCTGAGGTTGGAAAAATACCCATGACCGTCCCTGACAGTTCCATTAAGATTTCAGCCAATGCCTCCTCTCCAGTCATAAATGTCCTCTCTTTACCACCTTCAGATTTTGTTCATCCTTCTTTTACTGTATTATTAGCCTTCTCATACAATCTCTCCTCCTGCTCTCTCTGTCTCCGTCCATCACCCTTTCATTCTTCCTTTCCCTTTATACTTCCCTGTGTCTTGTATGGACAGCTGCCGCCTCTATATGACCTATGACATTCTAGGATTTTATAGACTGCTGTTAAGACCCATCTGCAATGTGCAGGAGAGTGCTGTACTATGTTGGCCATCATAAAATTAACCATTATTGGTTGGCAATAGATAGATTCATCCTTTCAATGCCAACACGTTTTGACCTTTCTGGATGTGTCCAGTAAACATTAGGCATAGCAGGCCCAGATTTGCTAACCAGGCACCCCAAGGCATGCCATCCCTTTATTTGTACTGGACTTTGTGGTCTTTCCACAAATCTGGGTTTGATCAAAAGTCAACTGGTAAGCAAAAAGGGGACCCCTAGGCCTTCCACCCTTCTTCATATGCACCATGAAGTGTTCACTCTATACCACATCACCAGCACAATAATGCCAGCACCTTAAACTCTTAAAATGTTTCTAATTTACTCTGCCAGTAAGAGATATAACTTAACATGTTCCTGCTTCCACATTGTACAGAGGGAGTGTTGGGGAATTGTCTAACAAGGGGGGGGGTGTAAGAGGTACAGAGAGTTTGGAAATAAACTGTACTGTCAGAATAATTCATGGCAGATGTATCCAACACACCGTGTGTTACCAAGGGCTGTCTGACTGTGCGCCACATCAATGTAAATTAGATTGCCTGGAAAATTCCACTCTCACTGATCTAAAACCTTGTTGTCATTTTGCTGATCTCCTATGTTACCTCTTTGCTTGATAGACTCCATTTTGTGAAATGGGCCCAAAGCAAAATAGGACCCCTTGTCCTTTAAAGAGGAGATAGATTCTTGCTGGGCCCTATATCATTGGTCCCCAAAGAAGCAACAGGGTCTGTTGGGTACAATACACCTTCACTCCCCTTTTCTAGGCCCTTGAAATTAAGTGTATAGATATAATTATAATATAATCAATTTCAAAGCCCCAGAAAAAGACAATGAATTTTTACTACTGTATACTGTCTGTTAAATGAACAGACCTGTAGGAACACTGACTCCTTGTGCTCCTATTTTAGGAAGCACACTGCCTTTTGCTACTTGGCCACAAAGAATGAACAGAGTTTTTAGGGTCTAAAAGAGCGAGGGTTGGGCCTTGTCCTTGAGTTGCCCTTGGTATCACCTCTTCTCTCATCACCCCAGCAGTTGGTCTCAGAGAAATCGTTAGCAGCAAGGGAGCATGCCGGGGACTATGTTTACTGGCTAGCAGGTGGCGGAGGCTAAAGTAGTTCAGTGTGCTTGATGCTAAAGCAGTTCAATATATTTGTTGCTAAAGCAGCTCAATATATTTGTTGCTAAAGCAGTTCAGTGTGCTCATCGCTAAAGCAGCTTGACAGTTGCTTGTTACTAGAGCAGTTTAGTACACTTGTTGCTCTTGCATCGCTGCCAGGTACATCCTTACAGAAAAAATACTGGTTAAACTCATGGGGTCCAGATAAAATGACATCATATAGACCTTTTCTCACCTTTTATGCAACAATACCCACACTTTATGTATTTTTCCACAACTTGCCCTTGTTTTTAAAAAAAATAGGGGACATTAGTGAATCCTGCTCTCACCATTTTTCTGTTTACCCACCTCTCAACAATAAGCAAAGTGGTGTTTAACTTGGGTGCGATGTCACACACAACAACCTTTTCACTGCCAGGGTGAGAAGCACTATATATACTAACATCATGTCATCTTTGTGACCCTACGTCTGCTATGGAGCTGGGCTCCCTATAGGGAGAATGTGATCTACATTTATCATGCAGCTCCAACTCTCCTGTCCAAGTCAGGCCTCTGCTACGTTACTTATTCAGCCTGGGTAGCGCCAGATGGTGTCCTGCAAATCTGCCTCTTGAGGCTTACTCACTGAGCATGGGCCTGGAGGAGGGGCACTGATGAATGTAGCGCGTGCCTTCATCCAACCACCACCACATCCTACAGTTGTTCTTATTCAACAATAGGAAATTTCTTCTCTTAAGAATGAGCAATTCAGTGGAAAAAAAGGGGGGGGGTGTGAAGGTTCCATTTAACTCCTATAGAGATTTTTTTTAAAAAGAGTTTATAGGATGGTGTCAAGGGAAGGGACTATAGTAGCGAGAAATGTGTAAATGAAGGTGGCCGAACACAGCCTGAGTGATCAGCCTGTGAGCTGAACAAGCAGATACTATACAAGGGGTCATACATGTATGGAACTTTTTACTGTTTTATTTAGGCTAGGGTTACATCTTCCCTTTCAGTCAAAATACATTTTCTGCTAGAACCTAAAAATCCACATCCATCAGGATGGTTGAAATCGCCAAAGCTCCCAAACAAATTGGCATGAATATGCTGCTTAATGCATGTTGCACCTTTTTAGTTCAGGCCCGCCTAGGATGGTCAAAATTCGGTCGGGGCCCCCCTTAGCTAATGACAACATTACAGATTTAGGAGAAAAGCTGGTTATTCACCCATTCAGCCATGATTTCAAGAATCTCTAGGGCATCAAATAAATGCTCAACCCAAATCTCTCCTAAATGTCCTTCAAGCTTGGCTTTCAGGTATATTTAGGAGTGTAAACAGGCGTTCTTCCCAAATGTCACTAGCTGGCTGCAGCGTAACATTCGGGTCCTGGGCCCCCTAACAAGGAGGTGTTGGGGTAGTATAAGATCAGCTCCTTACAGTTTTGGAGCCACTAGGGAATGGGATTGTGTACAGTATATCCAGGGCAGCCATCAGGGGGGGACAGGGGGGAGAGTTGTAGGGGGCCCCTAGGGTAAGGGGGCCCGGCCACACCACACTTACTTGATTAGCCGGGCCCCCCATCTTTCTGAGAGCTGCTGACTTCGGGAAGGCATGGACGTTTAAGGGGCCCTGGCCACCAATTTTCTCATAATGTGTGGGGGGCCACCAATTTTTTTTCTCATGTGGGGTCCTAGCCACCAATATTTTTTAATGGGGGGCCCTGGCCATAAATGTTTTTTTATGGGGGGCCCTGACCACCAATATCTTTTTATTTTTTATTAACCTGTGGGAACCCTAGCCACAAATATTTTTTTTTGTTTTTTTATTGTGTGGTGAGGGACGGACCGGTGGGGAGGGCGGACCTGTAGGTGGGGCTTGCGGTGGGTGCAGCCCAGGAGGCCCAGGAAATTTTGTTGTATGGGGCCCTGCGATTTCTGATGGCGGTCCTGAGTATATCTATCAACACAAATACAAGCAGACCTTATTTGTATTTGTTCAGCAGTTGCACATCAAGCGTGCACGTACAAGGGCCCTCTTGCACAACTATACAAAACAGGCTGCAACCAGTGCTGATTTCTGTTGCTTTCATGGCTTTTCTCATTGGGGGAAATCAGTGCCCCCCCCCGCACCATAGCCCTAACAGGCTCCCCACCCTATTCATTCCATGAACTAGATAAGTATACAAAGCTATTATGTAAATGTAGGCTATAGGTGCTTTTGTTTCTCTGAGGCATGACCGCAATGGGAATGCGTGACTTCATGCTTTGAATGTTTGGCTAGGACAGCAGTCGGAAAAATATTCTCCCCACCTGCTTTTTTTTAAACTTGTCCATCATTGTTCACTGCTGGTTTGGAAAGAGACATGAGACAGGGAACAGAGCGGGAGGAAGAAATATGTATGTGGCTAAAGGGTCGTTTTATTTAATTGCTGTTGCTGCCACTAGTATTCACTACCAACACATTGTCACATTTCTCATACTTGAAGGACACAGAAGGGTAAATTCGCTGGGTGTTCTAAGATGTTGGGCACCCCCAAGTGATTTCAGTTGCTTACATGCTCCCCTGTGCATGTGCTGGTGCTTTTCTTCTTCTCCTTCTACTTTCTTCTTCTACTTTTAGTAGCATTTGCCCTTCTCTAGGCATCCTGCTTTGTTGGGGTTAGCACATGCACAATTCTGAATTTTTCCCATAATTTCTGTACTGTGCATGCAGTCTCCATAAAGAGGACACCTTGGAGAAGAAAGAAGATGGAGGTGAAGCAGAAGCTTGATATGTATCTGTTCATGTGTTGTGGATAGTTGGTGTAGTGCAGACACCAAGAAGGCATGTGTATAAAAGAAGTGGCTAAAGGTACAGAGGCTGGGGATTTATTTAGTATATAGACCAGCATGAAGCTCTGGCATCAACAAAGTTACGCCATGTGTGGGCACCTGTTGTTCTGTATATCCATACAATGCCAAGTCATCTTTTGTGCCATGGTAGTAGCCAACCTTTCAAAACAACCCACAAGCCCTCTGTGCCGTCACAGAGCCTTCTTTATTACTGCCAGCATGGGATCTGATGAAATGCCAGTGAGTGTTCGGTGTCGGAGTGGCGCAAGTCAAACTCTCTGCAAAAGGGCATGTAGCAAGGACACCTGAATTGCTAGAACAGGCTTTCTAGGTAAACAGGGTCAGTTTAGTGCAAATATCATGACCAAGCTGTAGGGCATGCCCCTCTATATATAAAATAAATGAAGCATTCTTTTTTATTAGGCTATACTGTCTATTTTTAAATATCTTGGTTCCTTTTTATTGGCACTATACGTCTGTTTGGGAAGGGGGATCATCTCTTGTAACCCGATTCCTGTATATTTGAGTACAATAATATCACTATTACTTAAATGTTCAGCTGTGGCATTGTGAGCCATAGGCACCCTGGACATGTCCCTGGAAGTGCTGTGGGTTTCTGGGGGTCAGGTGAGACTTAGTCCAGTAATCCTTGAACAATTTTGTGGCAGTATAACCATGCCATAGAAATATAGAAGGAACTGTGCATAAAAGTCATTTTCCAGTGAACTTCTTGTAGGGCAAAATGAGGCAACCTTTGTAACTGCAAAATCAACTCCTACCTGTGCATGGGAGGTGGAATTGCGCTACCTGTGTGACTGGCTGGGGCCAATTACTGCCATAAAACTCACTTTATAATCTTTTAAAAACCTGTATTTTCTACATCCTACCTTTCATTGTAGTAGAAGATATAAATGTATTTGAGTTAATCATTAGAAGGTCAGCATAGTATTTATAAGCCTTTCCTCTCCTTGGGCTTACATTCACAATGATATTTTTGTTTTAATGGGATGGCTAACAATAGGCACATGCCATAAACCTGAGGGCTTTTAAATGTTTGTTTCACCAAGCAAAATCTCTACAATGGTTTGTTCTTTCTTTCAGATTGTCTATTTCACAGCCACTTTCCCGTATGTGGTTCTGTTTATTCTGCTGGTCCGAGGTGCCATGTTACCTGGCGCTACCGAAGGCATCATTTATTATCTGAAACCTGACTGGTCAAAGCTAGGGAGCGCTCAGGTACAAGTCATTTTCATGGAATAAAAGTATGACGCCTATAACATAGATCACATCTCTATTATAGATGTGATCGCCGGTGGGTACCTGCATTGGGTCTTCTTAATGTGATCGGGTGGGGGAGGGCAAGTCAAGAGCACTGACTCTGTGGAGCCGGGCTGGTGGCCCACCGGGCTTTTTCCTGGTGTCCTGCCGGCTCAGTCTGACTGCATCTAATTGTGAGAGAGTGGGCCCTTAATGTCATATTCTCTGGTGGGCCCTGTCTGACACTATCATGGGTTATATGACCAAACTGCAGAAAGCTTCCATGAACATGCCTGTGAGTTACTCTCTCAAATTGGTGTACATGAGTTAATTCAAGCAGGTGCACCCTGTGGATTCATTCTTCCCATACAAGTTAATTGTAACCACACAGGGGTGAGTTAAAGGAGAAGGAAAGCTACTGAAGCAGTTTATGTCAATAGATTAGCCACAATAGTGCAAGCTATAACAATATATTTATTCTGCAGAATGCTTTACCATACCTGAGAAAAAAGCTCTAGAAGTGTTCTCTGTTTGTTTAGGATAGCGGCTGCCATATTGGCTTTGTGTGACATCACTTCCTGCCTGAGTCTCTCCCTGCTCGCTAATAGCTCTGGGCTCAGATTACAGCAGGGAGGGGAGGAGGGAGGGGGAGAGGAGCAAACTGAGCATGCTCAAGGCCGTGCCCTGGAGGTTTACGCTGAAAACAGGAAGTCTGATTCAGAAGTCCATGTGTACACAATAGAAGGAAAGAAATGTGGTGTTTCTTTTGACAGAGGACTCAAAGCAGCATTACATTGAGGGTTTACTGGTGTATTTATATAGACCTTTCCAATAAAGCTTACTTAATTTTAGCCTTTCCTTCTCCTTTAAAACAAAAAACTGGAATTATGTATTGGTCTTCAGTACAAGCCCAAAGACAGTTCAGTCCTTAAAGGAACTGTAACACCAAAGTGTTTTTAATTAATGAAAATATAATGTAGAGTTGTGCTGCACTGGTAAAACTGGTATGTTTGCTTCAGAAACACAACTATAATTTATATAAAGAAGCTGCTGTGTAGCAAAAAGCTGAAGAGGGAGAAAAGCACAGGTTACACAGCAACTAACCAATAAGCTCTATAGTATACAATGGGATTCTTCAGAATTTATCTGTTATGTACTCTGTGTCCTGCAATTGAATGTCTGCCCCCGTGGCTACACAGAAACTTATTTATATAAACTGTAATTGTTTCTGAAGCAAATGCACCGGTTTTGCCAGTGCAGGGCAACAAATCTCAAAAAAAATTTTTGGACGTTACTGTTCCGTTAAGATGAGATCTGTGGTTCCATTCCTGCTAGTAGCAGCCCAGAGCACACTAAAAACATGGCCGAACAAGATCAGAAGATCGGGCCGCGAGGAATGGCTCATTGGTGTTATAGGGCTGTGGGAACTCTGGCCTGGTACAGTAATATATCCATATACAGCATTTTGAGCCATTTTCCATTTTAGGGTCTAGTACTGCTTATCTGTTGGAATAGATTTTCATTGTAGCCTTATAATCTGTTTGTCCCTGCTAGGTGTGGATCGATGCCGGCACTCAGATTTTCTTTTCCTACGCCATTGGACTTGGTGCACTGACCGCTCTGGGCAGCTACAATCGCTTCAACAATGATTGCTACAAGTAAGTTGTTTCTCCCCTGTATGTATTACAGCTCATACACAGTTCAATACAGTATTCCCAGAACTTTGCCCCTGTACACCTAAATCAGGGGTGTCCAACCTGCTGCCCAGGATGGATATGACTGTGGCCCAGCTTGAATGAGAGAGAAAAGGAAGAAAAGGGAAAAAAAGAAAGAAATTAAGAAATAAATGTATGGAAAAACAGAGAAAACGAGAGTGAAATAACACTTTGTGCTCTCTAAGTCCAGACACATTAACCACCTCAGTCTGTAGTCTTGTTAGGAACAGGCTTACTATGCCAGGTTGTAACAATGTGGTGACCTATGGAGTAGGGAGGATGGGGGACTCTGCCCATTGCCCAGTTAGTAATAATAATATAATAATCAGTCTGTTCAATATCCAGGTGTCCCATATTCCAATGTATAGCTCCATCTGGTTATCCAACTCGTATTGTAGTTCTTTTCTGTGTATTTTCAGTATTTACAGTGTTTGTATTTCATGTGTGGCCCCAGACAATTTTTCTTTTTCCAATGTGGCCCAGAGAAGCCAAAAGGTTGGACACCCCTTACCTAAATGATGCTCTGCAGTTTTCTTCTTGTAGACCAGTGAGGTCATATAGTTTAGTGGAGTCTGCACTTTACATTCTGTCTTTTATTCCTTGCAGGAAAACATAACATAGCACAAAGATATTTATTCATACGGCTGCCAAGCATAAGTGGGATTGGGGATAAACAGAACTCCTGTTTTAGCTCAGGGCAGATCTTTCCAAGCGAGGGCTGTTTGTCCTGCATCTGAAGGAGAATGCCAAAAGCCTGGCTTAAAGAAGGAGGATAGGCTCCTAGGGATGATGCTCCTCTGCGCCCTTATTGGATGGTGCCGGATTGCACTGCTGGGATGACTGACCTTAAAGGGGTTGTTCACCTTTACATTAACTTTTAGTATGATGTAGAGAGTGAAAGTCTAAGACAATTTGCAATTGGTCTTCATTTTTTATTATTTGGGGGTTATTAGTTATTTCATTCAGCAGCTCTCCAGTTTGCAATTTCAGCAATCTGGTTGCTAGGGTCCAAATTCCCCTAGCAATCATGCACTGATTTGTATAAGAAACTGGAATATGAATAGGAGAGGGTCTGTATAGAAAGATGAGTAATAAAAAGTAGGTATAACAATAAATTTGCCTTACAGAGCATTTGTTGTTTAGATGGGGTCAGTGACTCCCATTTGAAAGCTGGAAAGAATCACAAGAAGAAGGCAAATCATTTAAAAATGAAGCAAATAAAGAATGAAAGACAGTTGAAAGGTTGCTTGGAATAAGTCATTCTATAACATACTAAAAGTTAACTTAAAGGTGAACCACCCCTTTAAGAAACAAATAGCCTTAGGATGCTTGGTTAATTAGAGGCAGATGAGTAGGGCACATATTTCAAAAGCATGCAAAAAAATGACCAATCGCAGCGTTGCTTCAAAATATGTAATCTGTGACATAACTTAATTCCTGCTTTACCAAATACGTCTTGTAAATCCCATTTTGCTATAGGCACTTTCCACTTTAGCATGCTCACAAGCTCTTCTGCCCTTAGGGATGTCAGAAGTTATAGTTCTGCAATAGGGGATTATTTCTATGACGTAGAACTGATCCCAGGGATTTGTATGGTCTCTGACTGTTTTATAGTATTGTACTTTAATCTAAGATGATCCTCGAACTTTGAGATACTTGACCAACTGTATGGAAAATGTTGGACAACTGCAGTGTGATAGAGAATGGGTCTCCAACTTGTCACCCTAGAGCGCCCAGGCATCTACGTTTGTCTTTTTGCTCCCAGCTCCGATTGGAGAAGTTGGTCATCTCAAGCGAGAAGGGTAGCCTTATATGTTTATTTGATGGCTGGAGAAAAAAAGTACACTGACACGTGTTTGTGCATCATATGATCTAGATCTCTCATCCTCCGTACCTATTTGTAGAGCAAAGACCTCTACCCTGAATTCTTAGTGCCTAGTGTTTTACACATTCAGAATTACGGCTGGTTGGGTGCAGCTGCTGTAAGGGACACCCCAGCTGTTATGCCTCATGCAGATCATGTTCCACCCCACTCCCAGGATAGTGCTGTGTCCATGCATGCCACATGGAGATCTTGATTGGCACGGTCACACTCTCTGCCTGCAGCCTGGGCTCACCAAACATAGACTTCAGATCCCTTCTTGTTCTGTCAATATTATGTCACTTTCTTCATTCTGGACCAAAGCAGCCTACCCAAAACAGGTCTGAGTGCCTGCAGCATATGGACAGGTCTTCCTGGCAGCTACTTGTAACCCCCAGCCAAGAAAACCTGTGCATCTGCTCCCCTTATGTCGGATGTGTGTGTTTCTGCAGGGAAGGTGGGGGGGGGGTCATTGGCTAATGCTGTAACTGCCAGTTGTCTTGGCAAGTCACATGGACTGTACATGGAGAAAAATGAGTGCCACATACTGTATAAGCAACTTTGTACAGCACTTCAGAAGAGAGGCTGCATTTTATCAGGATGAACTACTGGTGTGATTAGCAGTTCCCCTTGCTAATAATGGGGCATCTGGCATTTGTGGAAATACCCATAATATGCCTAGCTATGTGTTAAAGGTTTTGAATATGACTGGTATATGCGGAGCTTACTCTGTACTTGCAATAAACGAGACTCTCTTTCTGTGCAGGGATGCCTTTATACTCGCAATTATTAACAGTGGGACCAGCTTCTTTGCAGGATTTGTGGTGTTTTCCATCCTTGGCTTCATGGCAAATGAACAAGGGGTGGATATTTCAAAAGTGGCAGAGTCGGGTAGGTACCTCTAAAACCAAATCATGTCCTAGAGCCCTTTGTGAGCCATTATATTGAAGAAATCTAGCACTGTGATGTATCAGCAATCTGACTTACTACCTTTTACAAGACCACCTATATCTCTTACTTGTAGGGCCAGGCTTGGCTTTCATTGCATATCCACGAGCTGTGAGTTTGATGCCTGTGGCACCACTTTGGTCTGCTCTGTTCTTTTTCATGCTGCTGCTTCTGGGTTTGGATAGCCAGGTATGTCTACATTTGACTAGTTGGCTGAGGATTTTATTTACAGGGTCCTTTTCCCTCATTCCCTAATATGAATACACATAAATTAGAACATATTCTAAACATGGCAATTGGCACCATAATGCAAACATATTCTACATGGCTAAACATGATAACTGCCTTACAGGCAAACCAAAACGGCATGTAATATTGCCATAGAATGTGACGATATACTAGGCCTTTAATGTATGAATGGCTTCATTATGGTGTTTCAGTTAATCTGAGCTGTAATTCTATCACAGTTACTGAACCCATTAAACATCACATATTTGATTTCTGGTTACAGTTTGTTGGTGTGGAAGGCCTTATCACCGCCATCTTGGATCTGCTTCCAGCCCGCTATTATTTCCGTTTTCAGCGAGAGATCGCCGTGGCCATTTGCTGTGCTGTTATGTTCCTCGTTGACCTGTCGATGCTGACAGAGGTAAGGGCCAGGATTATGTTAAAGGTTCCTCCTTTGCAGGTTTATAATTATTGTAATTATTATAGATGGGAGAATATTCCATTGACAAGTGACACTGTGTTATCTATTGTACTGCTGCTCCAAAATAATAATGTAATAATGGCATACAGAGGAGCACACAGAGCCAGTGGATAGGCTGGTGGCCATAACAGTAACTTGGAGAAGGAATGCCTGTAAGTGATAGCCGTGGACATCAGAGTCATGAACCTTTGCAGCCTCCAGCTTTTATATGTAAACAGAACTCCTATACAGGTATGGGATCCGTTATCTGGAAACCCATTAGCCAGAAAGCTTCATCTCCCATAGACTCCGTTTTATCCAAATAATTGAAATTTATAAAAAAGATTTCCTTTTTTCTCTGTAATATTAAACCAGTAACTTGAACTTGATCCCAACTAAGATATAATAAATCCTTATTGGAAGCAAAACCAGCCTGTTGGGTTTATTTAATATTTACATGATTTTCTAGTAGACTTAAGGTGTGAAGATTTACAGAAAGATCCATTATCCGGAAAAAGGAAAAGGTCCCGAGCATTCTGGATAATAGGTCTCATACTTGTATTACAGCAAGGAATCAATGTTTAATGTATTTGTGTCTTTCTTTTTCCCTAGGGTGGAATGTATGTCTTCCAGCTCTTCGACTACTATTCTGCTAGTGGGATGACCCTCTTGTGGCAGACTTTCTGGCAGTGCGTGGTGGTTGCTTGGGTTTATGGTATGTAACACAGCCACATAGTAGTTGAAGTCGAAATAAGGCACACTTTCATCTACATCAAGCCTTTATTCAAATGCGTCTGTAGCGTAATTACCAAAATGTATATGTGTGTCGTTATAATTGTGTGTCATTTGCATGTTTATTGTAGGGCTTAGACAGATTCCCTCTCTGCCCTCTTCTCAAACTGATCCAAACTGATGAGTCTTCCCAAAAAGCTAGCTGCCCACTGTTTATTATAGAGGGAAATCTTTCAAAGGTCCCTGAGTAAAGGTGGCCATACACGGATAGATCCGCTCGTTTGGCGATGTCGCCAAACGAGCGGATCTCCCTCCGATATGCCCACCTTGAGGTGGGCAATATCGGGCTGATCCGATCGTGGGCCCTAGGGCCCAACGATCGGATCCTAGCGTTCGCCAAACGGGCGGTCGGATCGCGGGACCGCATCAACGAACAGATGCGGCCGCGATCCGACGGGATTTTTAACCCCATCCGATCGAGATCTGGCCGACTTTCGGCCAGATCTCGATCGGGGAAGCCCGTCGGGGGCCCCCATACACGGGCCAATAAGCTGCCGACTTGGTCTGTCGGCAGCTTTTATCGGCCCGTGTATGGCCACCTTTATTTGCAGCACTTAAGGCCATTGGCTTTAATCCAAAACATGCGCCATGGAATACCAACCAAAGGAGAGTCTTAAATAGCCATGTCCTTGGGATTTGCTGACATCGTACATACAATGGAAAATGCCACTTTCGCCAAAGGAGAATTAATCATGGTAACGGCACAGTATAAAGGAACTGCAAGGGCTTTTCGCAGTTTATTTTTCACCATTGAGGACAGTAGTGCCACTGTTAGGGCATGTTTGCAGCGTACAGTAGCTAGAGTGCAATGCGGAACCATGTAAATTACAGCAGTTAAAGGAGAACTAAAGCCTAACAAAAGAAGTAGCTGGAAATGTTGTACATTATGTTTTGGGCTTCTGTACCAGCCCAATGCAACCACAGCCCTTTAGCAGTAAAGATCTGTGCCCCCAAAGATGCCCCAGTAGCTCCCCATCTTCTTTTCTGCTGAGCTTAGGGACCCACTCACAATATACTGTACACATAGAATATAAATGTCAAAGTATAAGGCTGATTAGTAATTAATACAGATAATTACTACATGGCAGCACAGAAACCAGTACAACAAGTATCAGAATGTAATAATCAGCCCTGTAGCATCAGCTTATATTACAAACAAAACTAGTTTTCTAAAACTGCGACAACCCCCTAAGCTTAGCTTCTCAACAACTGCTCAGAGCCCACTGAGCATGTGAGTATCGCAGACACTTTCCAAGATGGTGACCCCCTGTGACAAGTTTGAGGTCCTGGATCATTGCTGCTATTGAGAAGCTGAAAGCTTTTTTAGCCATATTAGGTTTTGTTTTCCTTTAATAAAATGAGATGCTAAAACCAATGTGCAGCCCCTTCAATATTACTGATTTATTTGGTGTTCATACAGGTGCTGACAGGTTTATGGATGACATTGCACGCATGATTGGGTATCGCCCATTCCCTTGGATGAAGTGGTGCTGGTCTTTCATCACCCCATTTGTCTGTATGGTAAGTCATCTGTAGTTTTCCTCTCTTAATCTGCTACCTCCATGTCTGCTTCCCTGGTGTTGAGGCATTTGTGCTTCTTTACCAGAATGCACTATAGCCAGTGAAAGGGGGTCCCAAACCTTCAAACTTATCCCCATTTGGCAGAATAAGCCCTTCAGCTCCCTGCATTGTTTCACTGGCATACAAGATGGAATATTATATTGGTACCATTTTTTGGCAGCGATAGACTCATATACTAAATTTAGACTTCACTGTTGGCAGGTCCCAGTGTATCAAATGGATTCTGTTCTAATGTACAACTGCTGTTGTCAATAAGTTGTGGAATTGCTAACTCATCAACTTTCTCATCTCTAGGCCATCTTTCTGTTCAACCTCATCAACTACAAGCCTCTAATGTACAACAACAGCTACACATACCCCTGGTGGGGAGAAGCCATTGGCTGGGGCTTTGCCTTGTCTTCCATGCTCTGCGTTCCTGTTACCTTCTTGTATAAATTCACACGTGCCAAGGGATCATTGAAAGAGGTAAATGTTCAGAATGGTGAACTTTTGCAGCTGTGCCAGTGAGCAATGGTTTACCACATTTTGGCTTTTTTGTACATAAGCACAAACAGAATTTTCAGGGTTTTGTAATCTATGCCTTCCAAGCAGCATATGTGACCCTGATGATGTAGGCAATGTAGTTTGGACAGCTTAGTCTTGGATAATGAGCTGCCTTCATCAGAAATAGGGTGTTTAGAACTCAGAATTATGTTAATTGTTGCTATTGGGGATAATGGAATAGCAGCTCCAGACTAGTACAGCTAAACCCTCCAGACAAGACCTTTGTAATCTAACATTTGGTTTAGTCAAAAACAAAGCTACAGATATATTAGAGTAATATAATAAAAGTCATCAACCAGTTAACAGTTTCACCAGTGGTTTGGGCTCAAAACGTCTTATACCTTTCTGATGGCTTCGCTCATTTTATTGGTTCATCATCAGCAAATTTCATGGTCCTCCTATGCCCTCTGCAGTGTGACAGTTGCATAATTGTTTCTCTTTGGAAACTTACAGCGTTGGCAGCATCTGACGGAACCTGTATGGGGAGCCCACCATTTGGAGTATATGGCAACAGATCCAGATGTCAAGAGCTTGACCACATTGACCCCCGTGTCGGATAATAGGGTCATCATCTTTGAGAGCGTCATGTGAAGGTAGTCCCCCTGCAAACGCACAAGCCGCAACCACGAGATATTACTCTTAAAAAAGACAACTTTAATCACCTTGAGCACTAGACTTGTGCTGCTGAAATTCCATCTCATCTTCTGGCTCTGATGAAGTCTTCTTGGCTGTTGTAGGAGGTGGGAACCACAGTCCCAACCCCCAAAATGTGAATTATCAACCAAAAAACTGTGTGACTCTTATCCTTATTGATGCAGTTCAGCAAAGAGACAACTATTATTCTGCAAGGTTTCATGGTGTAATCTACCAGGAGAGTGGCATATAAATGAGGAGTTGTAAGCAAAATCTGGCATCACAACATGGGGCAATTTGTTGACATTTTAACAGGGGATTATTGCGTTCAAACCATCAGAGTAGAGGGATTAAATCCATGAGGACAGTGCAAGTTGAAACAAGGAAGGGCAAATCCTCATTCTTTACTCTTATTCATTGATTGTAGTTTTTGTTTTTTAATTCCCATGGATAAAAAAAACTGCAGCATTTTATGCATATTCCGCTATTCGCCCAGTGGGATTACAGCCTTGATTTAATCATGGAAACAGTGTCCCTAATGTACTGAGCCATTCTAACCTTACAGTTAATAACCTGGAATTCAATATGTACTTCTTCCAATCAATCAATTAACCAACATTGGCTTGGAAGGCATTAATACTCCTTAGGGAAGGACTGGAGTTGAACTGAAGCAGGTGAAGCAGAAGCATATGCGTGTTTTATGTTTCTGGAAACATACCAGGGTTCTGCAGGGGTTACCTCCTGTTCAGTGGGGTAACTAAATATTACTAGGCCCCACAGCAAATTATTTTTCAGGCCCCCAAAATGTATAAAGGTTGACCAATATTACCAATATATTTTAAAATTGTATATGAATTAGGACCTCATGGGGCCCTATACCTCCTGGCCCCCCCTGCAGCTGCAGAGTCTGCTTCCTCTATATTTACATCCCTGCTCCTGTTGCCGGCTAGCAACGTGGACAAAACCATTCACATCCAGTTGTATTATTGTAACTAATAGAAATGAGTGCCCTCCTGAGTATGTTTGCAATTTACAGTCATTTTTATAATTGTAGATTTCATGATATTATCAGTTTGGTAATATTATGAATTTGTGAACTAAGTGCCCCCTGCTGTTAGGCCGAGGAAGAATGACCATATCTTATTTTAGAGATTTAGCAAGCATCTCTGGACATTTCCTTGCTCAATTCTTTCTTTCAAACTGTGTTCTTTTTAATTGATAAAACTGGGATAGAGAGGTGAAATACCATGAGGGAATACCAACAAAAAAAGTCTCTGCGATAGAGCACTAATTGTTGCAATAATAGTGTAGTGCTTATCTGGAAGATTCCTAGTCATTTTTGACCAGGTCTCAGAATATGCAAAGAAACGAGTAGCAGGATAAATTGACTAAATTATGCATTAATAAATAAATGCACTGCTGCACAGGCCAACGGCAACTGCATCCAACGCAAAGCAAGTAGATCCA